>NC_077229.1:233881507-234181507 GCF_027887165.1 Monodelphis domestica
CCTGCCGACAGACAATATGGTGAAATGAAGCACTTGCCAGCAGAGTTTCTGTGCAGGTGTGGAACTAATCAGTCCTGCCTCTAGTCAATGTCATTTCTTGATTTTGGCCTTCTCAATATGTAACGATGGAGAATTTCCTTCCAAGGAAGGATTTCCTTCCTTGTTGCTGGGCACTGGCTCCCAAAGACTGGAGTCACAAGGATGCTTTTGTAGGCTAGGCTCTATTGGAAACCACAAACTAAAGTCTGGCGACTAATGGTGCTTTTGTTCATATATATCCTGCCCATTTTAATTCCATTCTGTGTTCCAGATAAAGATTAGTTTTTACTAGGTTTAAGCTGTGTATTTTTCAACATCACAGGGAATCCATTTTAATAATTATCAGGCTTTTTAGTTCATTTTTCAATTAAAAATGTTTTTACTCTATTTTCACATCAGACTTTCTATACAAAGATAACCAAGTTGAATAAATAACAGATGAAATGGAGAAAAAAGTAATAAGGAAAATGGATATCACCAAGTCATTTCCTGCATCCCCTATCTGTCCCATCTCCTTAATCACTGGTCATGTTCACTTACTCTCCAAATGTCATTCTCTCTCCAAGGATCAACTTGTAGCTGCAATTCTGGCGACTCAGAATGATCCCAGAGCAGTCTGAAGTAGCAGCAGCAATTCTTTTGAAAGTGGAGGCATGGAAACAATTATAGGCAGAGAGGGTGATTGACAAAGAGAGTACTGTTTCTTTTAGATGGTACATTTGATGACCCCCAAACTTTGAGATGGTGTGCCAGGGATAATAATAGAAGGATGGAAGTTTACCAAAGCAGTATTAAATTTCAAGGAATACACAGGGTGTATATAGTTTTAAAAACACACTAATGCACTTTTCTCCAACAAAAATATTTGAAGTCATTTTGGAGCAGGGGGGAGGGGGGAAAGGAGCACAAAATAGATTACAAAAAGGTCTGCACTGCTTAATATATGATACTCAGCAATTGCCAGATCATGATTTCATACTCATTTCATCATTTGACTAGGCATTTGTCAAGCAGGTTACTCCCAACTACCTTATCTTACAGATGAGGAGAATAAAGTTGGAAGTTAAAATAATTTTTCTTTTTGAGGTGGGGAGCAGTGTTACTTAGAGAGAAATAATCAAAGAAATCAGGTCAGATCTTTCAGCTCTAGGATTTCTAGGCTCTTTCTGGGTCATTGAACTATGCTTTCTGAGATGCATCTGCAAACGTGGATTTTTTCTTGAGAACTGGGGATTAGGAATTCTTTTTAAGATATTAGAATTCTTTGTAAGATATGCAAGGGTGGTGGTTCTGTAATCAGTCAATAATCATTTGGTGAGGGCTAATATCCACTAGCAATTCATGAGCATTAAGTACATACTCTGTGCAAGACATTGTGATATCTGTTGGAGATATTCAAAGAAAAAAAAATTAAAAGTAGTTTTTTTTCCTCAAGGAAGTTAAGTCTTCTTGGGTAGACCCAACATGTAAAAACAAAGATATGCAAATACATGATAATTTTAGGAGGCAGAGATCATTAACAACTGGGGAAATTGGAGAAAATTTCCTGTAGGAGATGGTAACTAAGCTGATTCTTGAAGAAAACTAAGGATTCTAGTTGCATGCCCAATTCACTGATCTCTTCTTTCTCTTTTTTGTTAATATAAATTTCCCCCTGAGTACTGCTTTCACTGTGCCCCATAAATTTTGATATGTTGTCTCCTCATTGTCATTTTCTTCAGTGAAATCAGCAATCATTTCTATGATTTTTTCTTTAACCCACCAGTTATGGAGAATTAGATTATTTAATTTCCAATTAAATTTTAATTTGCCTCTCAATGAACCCTTACTAATTATAATTTTATCACATTATGATCTGAAAAAGTTGCATTGATTATTTCTGCTTTTCTGTATTTCTTTGCAATGATTTTATGCCCTCGTACATGGCCAATCTTTGTAAATGCACCATATGCTGCTGAAAAGAAGGTATATTCCTTTTTATCCTTTTTCACTTTTCTCCAGGTATCTATTAACTCTAATTTTTCTAAAATTTCATTCATCTCTCTTACTTCTTTCTTATTTATTTTTTTGGTTTTATTTATATATGAGGTCTCTCACTTGCATAGTTTTACTATCTATTTCCTCCTTAATCTCTAATAGTTTCTCCTTTAAAAATTCATTTCAGTCATGGGGATTTTCCCTGGCACAGAGATGGAATGCCAAAATCAAGATAAAGCTTTGAGTTCAGATTGACTGGAAATGAGAGTGGTTGAAGGGGAGTAATATTCTAGAAGCAAGCCCAGAAAGGTCAATAGAAGTCAGCTTTTGGAATATTTTAGATACCAGATTGAGGAATTTATATTTTGTCCTGGAGGCAATGTAGAACCACTGAAGCTTCTTCTCTGTTTAGAAATACTAATTTGGCAGCTAGGTGATAGACTGAGGAAGGGAGAAATTTTTGTTGTTCTTCTGTCATTTTTCAGTTGTGTATGACTCTTTGTGACTCCATTTGGTTTTTTATTGGTAAAGATACTAGAGTGGTTTTACCATTTCCTTCTCCAGCTCATTTTACAGAAGAGGAACTAAGG
Source organism: Monodelphis domestica (assembly GCF_027887165.1). Taxonomy (NCBI): domain Eukaryota; kingdom Metazoa; phylum Chordata; class Mammalia; order Didelphimorphia; family Didelphidae; genus Monodelphis; species Monodelphis domestica. The sequence goes on from NC_077229.1 coordinate 233,884,114, forward strand.
CAAACAGAGTTAAATGACTTGTCCAAAGTCACATAGCTAGTCTCTGAGGTCATTTTTGAACTCAGGAAGATGAGTCTTCTTGATGCCAGGCCTGGTAATCCATCTACTGTACCACCTAGCTGCCCCAAGGAAGAGATATGAAGCAAGGGAAACCAATTAGGAGTCTGTTACCAGAGTCTAGAACAATTTCTTCCAACAGCCACAAAGGTAGCTGAAAAATGTGTCATGGAGCACTTAGTGCTTAGTAAGACATCAAAGCTTCCAAGATCACCCACTGCAGTCCTAGTCATCACCAGTCTTCTTGACTTTTGTTTTGTCACTGGTCTTTGATGACTCTGGAAGACAGAGTAAAGCTGAAGATTTTGTTCAACTATGTCTCACTAAAATCCAAGACATGTGAAAGTCAATATATCATGCATCAAGATGTCATTGTTCTTCTTTGAAAGGCAAATAATGAAAACCAGAGTCTAGAGAATAGGTAGTAAGCTATTAAACTAAAGTAATGGCCACATAAGTTGGAAGAAGGGGATGGATAGAAGAAATGCAAGAGTTGTTGATTAAACTTGACAACTACTTGAATAAGTATGGTAAAATAAAAGCAAGAGTTAGGCAGCACAGTGGATAGAGTGTTGGGTCTGGATTCAAGAAGACCCAAATTCATATTTGGCTTCAGACACCTAGCTGTGTGATCTTGGACAAGGGACTTAAATTGATTGCCTCAGTTTCCCCAACTGTCAAATGGGGTAATAATATCACCTATCCTTTAGGGTTGCAGTGAGGATCAAATAATATATAAAGTGTCTGGCAAATAGTATCTTCTAGCTATTATTATTATTATTGTTATCTGATGTTGAATGACAACTGAGGAAAGGATACTTGATTTAGGAGATAAGAGGTTGTTGGCAATTTTGGGGAGAGCAGTTTCTATAAAGAATCAATTTAGAAGTCAGATTGTAAAGGGTTAAGAGGTGAGTAGTCATTGAAGAAATGGAAGCAATGATTATAGACATTTTTTAAGAAGTTGGCTATGAAAATAGAAGAAATATAGAATCATAGACTTAGGGAGTAAATAGATTTGAATTTAAGTTCTTAGGCTTCTAAAGACTCAAATACTCAGATGTTTATTGACCTAGAAGCCCAGATAGATCTCTCTTCTTTCCCATGTGTGTGAGAGAAAACTGATTTCCTATATCATTATACAACTTGGAGATACCTAGCATATGATATTTCCCTATCTGTTGGTTAATAAACTACCATCTTTTCCTCTTCTAATCACTGATCTTCAGTCACTGTCAAGGTGAAAATTCCCTTCTCCTGCTTCCACTTCTTGCTCTGATGATGTCTTGTCCTCATTTGCTTCAACACTACTTCTATCATCTATACTGACTTTTCTGAAATCTGGAATCCCATTCTAGTATTACCACAACTCCCTTTGCTTTAGATCTCTTTTTTCCTACCATCCCAGTATCCATGGTGGTTTATTCAGACCTTTTCTTCTCTTCTCAAACATCTCATAGTTTTTCTTCCTTCCTTATCCTCTTTGCTGAGAACTTTGTGTCATATTTCATTTAAAAAACTCAGGCTATTCACTGAGAGCTCTCTCTTCCTTCCTCCTAATTCCACATCACACAGTTGCCTTCTGCCACTATCTCTTCCTTCACCCTGTCTCATATGGAGAGGCTATCCTTTTTGCCAAGGAAAACTCCTCTATATACATATGGTGGATCATCCAGGGCTCTTTTTTTGCTCCTCATATTTTCTCCTTCTGTATTATTTTTTTTTGGTGATGTAATATTTATTGGGGAAATGGGTGGGATTTAGGAACAGATGATACAGAAGGTTTTGCAATAGGGAATAGAGGAGTTGAAAGGAGAGAGGGAATATGGCTGCTGATGAGGTAAAAGGAGAGAGATGCCCCCTGCCAAAAGGCTATTTTTGAAAAATGGGGTTCCCGAGAAATGGACCTCTTATGATAGCCTGCGGGGATATCTTCTCTATGGATTGATGCTGAAGATGGCCTAGGGCAGGTAAGCATGGACCCTCCTGAGGGACAAGCCTCCCCCCAGACCAAGGTTGCCCAACAGGGGTCCAATAAGGACTGTTTCTAGTTGAATGGCTGTCCTGAGGTTCAGCTCTCTCTATGACTCCTGAAAAGATAGTACTCTTATCTAACTGTGGTTAATTAAAGATAAAATTTAATAACAAGTTTGGATTGGAGAGGTATCAGAGAAGAGGGAAGAGGGAAGAGGGATTTCCCTAGATGAGGTTTTTGAGTCTCTCTTAGCTTTTGAGCTGAGGCCAGGCCTCACAGGCTGGGGAAGGGTTTCTCTTATTCCTGTCTATGTTATATCTGTGCTAGCTTTCTTAATTTCAAAAGTCTTAGCAGTAGACAGCAAGAGGAAGAAAAGTTCTGACTTTCAGAGCTGGTTTGGCCTGTCTCTTCAGGCTGATGCCCCTAAAGACAGGCCTTACAGTTCAAATTGCATACCTTAAGTCCTTTTGTCAATGACACGACCAAAGAAATCCAGGGAGAGCACACAGTTGGGAAAATCAGGAAAATAGAGGCATTTTGATCCAGAGACTGGGAGAGAGATTCCTTCTACTCCCAGGGCCATTAAGGAAGTGCTAGTCACAAGACCAAATGCCACTCCCAGTTGTCCCTCCTCCCTCCCCCAACTGTCATTCTTGTCAATATCGTCTCTCAAACACTCCCACTGCTGTTGGTTCCAACTCAGTGGCACAAAGTCCAGAATTTTCTTTAGTTTTCCTTTCCACAGGGATCTCAACAGCTCACATAAATTCAATCATCATCACTATGCAAATTATTTTGAAAGCTATTTGTCTGACTCTGAACTCTCTTCTGATCTCCAGAATTGCATCTCTAACTGCCTATTAGACATCTTGATCTGGGTATCTTGTACACATCTTAAGCTCAGCACATTCTAAACTGAACTCATTGTCTTTTCTCCCAAGCTCTCCTCCTTCTCAAACTTCCCTATTATTTGTCTAGGGCACTGTCATTTTATCAATCCTCCAGATTTACAGGTTAAGTGTGATACTTTACTCCTTAATGTCTCTCTTGATGCTCCTCCCCCATATTAAATCTTTTGCTAAGTCCTATTAATTTTACCTTTGTAACATCTTTTATTCATTTCCTTATGTCCTCTAACACTGCTACTACCATTGTTCTGTTAGCCTGATGTTTGGTCTCCCTTAATCATCACCCCCCTCCCCCCCATTCCAGTTTATCCACTACTCGGCTGTTAATTTGATCTTCCTGACCATCTTATTTCTTTCAGATCCCTGTTTGACCTGGATCTCATTGAATTTCATTAGATTCTGAGCTTCTTGATGGCAGGGACTGTCTTTTACCTCTTTTTGTGTCTCCATCACTTAGGACAGACTATATCTAGCACAAAGTAGGTGCTTCTGTTTACTGATTGACTGAATAGAGTAGTTTCTTGACTGTTTGGGGATGATCACTATTACTTCTTTCTATTGCTTACTCCCTGAGAGTATTTGAAGTTTTGAAGAAATGTCTAATCTCTAGAATCCTCAGTCTAATCACTGTGCCTTGTTCCTACCTTACATTGTTCCTCTGGCCCTTTCCCATATCTCTTCATTTTCACTCTCAATTTCCTTTTTTTCCAACCAAATCCTTCCCAGTCTTTGGGACTCAGCTTTCAAAAGCCCTTCTCTATGATTAAACCAGTTCACATTGTTCTTCTTGTCTGACCTCCTACTGTCTCCCTACAGATTATGCCTCACGATTCAGGGTCTAGAATGATAGATTTATAGAACCTAAAAAGTAGATGATGCTTTAATTTTTTCAGACTATAAAGATCATATTTATGCCTTGAGAGCCTTTAAAATTGACCTAGCAATCCCTCTTATTTTAGAAATGAAGAAATTGAAGACAAGAGAATTCAAGTAATTTGTTCATAGTCATACAACTAGCTAATAGTAAAGCCAGGCTTGGAATCCTAGCTTTTTCCATTTCTGTGGATGTAGTCCTAGTCTTCATTAATGAACAAAATAAATATGGAAAGGTAAGTCCTCTCCATCTCGTTATATTAATTATAGATCAATCCATTGTCTGTGGTTATCCTACATGTTTTAGTCTTCTCTCCTCCACTAGATGGGGAGTACCTTAGTGAACTATCCTTTGAGGACAGGGACTACCTCTTATTCTCCATCAGCACCTCCCATGGCCAGTGCTGAGCACACAGGAGGTATTTATTTAAAGTAGATTGACAGTCTGATGAATTTTTTTAAATGTATGGGGAAAATAGATAATAGAAGTCCAAAGCAGAGCTGGTTTCCCAGAATAATCTTTATTATGACTGACTCTCATTTCTTCACTTCAGTGTCATGACTACCAAGGGGGCACGCTGATGGGAGACCTTTGTGAAGACCTGTGTGTGGCTGGCAAGCTGGTGTACCAGCGTTGCCTCTACTATGAGAGGGGCAAGAAAGTTCTTCAGGCTACCTGGCATGGCCAGCCTGTTGTCCTAAAATCCAAGAAGGAGGCCTTCTCCAACTTCCAACCCCTTGACTTATTGGATGAGGAGGTGGAGGGTAGCAAAGACTTCCCTGAGGCAGAACTCCTCCTAATGGTAGCCATAGAGGTCAAGAATGCTCTGGGTCTAGAGCTCTCCAACAGCACCATGGGGCCCCTGTGGTCAGGGAGAAGGGGGCCTCACTGGAAAGTCCAGGTAGCCAGCATGTGGTCACTGCTTCAGCAGGAGGAGTATATCTACTTCAGCCTTCTACAAGACTTCAGCCGCCATGTCCTACAGGTGCTGGGTTCCTGTGGCCACTTCTATGCAGTTGAATACCTTGCTGCTGGACATCCCCGACACAGAACACTTTTTCCTCTGGAAGAGGCTATTGGCATCCCACTTGTGAGTGACCAGGGCCAGGCAAAGGCCATCAACAACATTGCCCTCAGCTTCTTGGACATGGTAAACCATTTTGATAATGACTTCTCCCATCGCCTTCACCTCTGTGATATCAAACCAGAAAATTTTGCCATAAGGAGTGACTTCACAGTAAGTGGTTCCAGGGAGGGAGGAATAAGTATAGCAGAGAAGACCGAGGGCTCTAAGTCTGGGTGATGTCTGATTGTTTGGGTTCTAGAGATCTGGGGTTAGTTTAGCAAAAGCCCCATGAATACCATCCTCTTCCTGATCTGGTAAGAGTTCCACCTTTGATTCTCCTATAGAGTTATAACCACTACCACCACCCCTACCCCACCTCAGTTCTCTATTCTCCAGACTGAATATTCCCCCTGTTGCCTCACATGACATCATCTCAAGGCCCTTTATCATCCTGGTTACCCTCTGGACACTCCAGCTATTCAGAATCATAGAAGAAAAGACTCAGGAGGGACATGATAGCTATGCTCTAGTAACTTAAGGGTTGGCATGTGGAAGAAAGATTAGACTTTCTATGTTTGGATCCAGATGACATCCAGGATCTTTGGGTAGAAGCTACAAAGAGACAGACAGACTTACTTGTTGGGGAAAACATCTCAACAGTGATAATTATTTAAAAATGGGATGCATTGCCTCAAGAGGTGGTGGGTTCTCTCTCACTGGAGGTCTTCAGGCAAAGGCTAGAGGGCCACTTGTCAGATAGCTCAGAGAGGATGAAATTCTTCACATATGAATTGGATTGCATGGCTGCTGAGGTCTCTTCAAACTCTCAATTTCTGTGTTTCTGAGTTTACTAAATAACGTTAGCTCTAGGCAGTAACACTGGGGGGGGGGGGTTCCATCTCATCCATCACCCAGAGGGATGGGTATTGGTAGAAAAGGGCTTTCAAACAAGAGAGCAGACAGCCCCAAACATCACAAGGTCCGTATTTCCTAATGGCCAATGAAATTAATTTCTCAAAACGAGTGAAGACATTTTGGCCATTAATTTAACAGCAATAATCTCCTTGGGCAGGGGGATAGCTATTTAACTTGCCAACCTGAGGCAGCTATCTTCAGAAGAGGGGTATTACAAAGGGAATAAGGGTGGAAGGACTGAGAGATGAAGCGTGTTTCATGTGTGTTCTTGCCTGGGGATCCGGCTTCCCCTTCCTCCTCCACATTAATTTAAATCTGCTTCTCCCTACGGTTTCATTCAGGAGCTGTTTTGGTTAGTTTTCATTCTGTGCTCATGACTGCCAGGGAGACAAGTGGTATTTTAGTGTTTGTAGTGAGTGAAAAGCATGCTTTGGGTGAGAATGGCTGCCGCTGAGAACTGCTTTGATAGAAAACAGATGAATGTGTGTATTCCCTACCCTGCTGCAACCTTGCCTCAAATAAGTAAGAGGTTATTGAAAAAAGGGACAGAAGCCAAGAAAGGGTTAGGTACCTCATTATGAGATGGGCTTTTTTATTCCCACCCACCCCGGGGACAGAGAACTGTGGAATTAATTCAGTAATTCTTGGATCCCAGTTCAGATTTTAGGGACCAAAGGAAGCCTAGCTCATCCTGATTCCGAGGCTGGCTCCTTTTCTGCTAGAGTACATCGTTTCCCACAATGTTAGAGAGTCATACAATAAAACATATTGTTTTATGAGATCCGGGATCCTGAGCTAATTCCCATGATCATAATGCCTTTGGACAGTCAAGGAACAAGCATGGTGCATAGTAGAAAAGCCTCGTGCTTGCATGTTCCCTTCTCTTGTCCCATTGGTTATCTGCATGTTAAAATCTCTTTTAACTAGTGAATTTACAAATCTGGCTTAACTAACATCTCCAACACCTAGAGCAGTATGGGAATCTGTTACATTTACCTTTTGTCTTAGAATTAGTACTGTGCATTGGTAGTAAGGGCTAGGCAGTGTGTGTGTGTGTGTGTGTGTGTGTGTGTGTGTGTGTGTATGTGTGAAATGACATGTCCAGAGTCACACAGCGAGGAAGTATCCAAGTCCAGATTTGAACTCAGGACCATCCTAGCTCTCAATCCACTAAGCCATCTAGCTGCTCCCAAATAACAATTATATTAACAATTACAAATATAAGCTGTCAAAAGGACAGTGATATTACTGATACCTTTTGGTTAATTATGGAGGTAGGGAACAGGGATTCTTTATTTTTGCAACAAACATTTATGAAGTGCCTGCTGAATACCCAGGACTCTAATGGCACAAAGGGAGATAAGGGGTTTAGTTAAGTCATGTTCCTTGTTTTCTAGACTATAACTTTTGATCTAATACTTTCTAGACTAGAATTTGTAGTCCAAATACAGGACAAAATAACAATAGAGATGTCTATGATACAGAATGTTACTTAAGTAAACTTATTTTAGTCTGTTATCTGTAATTTCAGTGATGTAAGGGACTTTTGATTATGAAAATCCCTCTTCCAAAGCAGTTCTAGAACTGTCCTGCAACTTATAGCCTTCCAGACGTCCCTGGGGCACTGAGAGGCTAGGACTTGCCTAGGGTCACACAGACAATGACAAGGGGGACTTGGGATCAGAAAGTTATAGATTTAGAGCAAGGAGAGACCTCAGAGGGCACGTAGTCCAACCCCCTCATTGTACAAATTAGTACAGATGTGTTTGTGACTTGCTCAGGGTTACACAGGCAGTAAATGACAGAAGTGGGATTCAAACCCATGTTCTCTGACTCCAAATTCAGTGCACATTCCATTGTATCCTCTTGCCTCTCACCCAGATTGTCTTGACTCCATCTGGCTCTCTCATATTATTATGCCAAGTTGTCTCTTACTTGCATTACAGAGTTAAAAAAACAACAACAACCCACCCCCCCCAAAACAACTGTCCAGAGAGGAGACAGATTCATGGGATTTTGGGAACCCAAGGACTTATAAAATGTTTTCTTTAGTTTTCTAACTTTAATTTTTATCTCTATTGAGGTGTTTTTTTTGGGGGGCCCTTACCATCTGTCTCAGAATCAATACTGTATATTGATTCTAGGGCAGAAGAGCAGTAAGGGCTAGGCAACAGGGGTCGAGTGATTTGCCCAGGATCACATATAGGAAGTGTCTGAAGCCAGATTTTAACCTAGGACCTCCCATTTCTAGGCCAGGCTCTCAATCTAGTGAGCCACCCAGCTGCCCCTCTATTGAGTTTTAAAAGATGGATAGGAATTCTACAGAAGAGGAGAGAAGGTCATTTTAAGTAAATGGCACAGTGTGAACAAAGGCATGGAGGCAGATGAGTGCAGACCATTTACTAAGACTTGTTCATGGAGAGGCAAAAGGCTAAGGATGGAAACTGCCACAGGCAACAGAAAACTGTTGAATGTTTTTGAGCAGAAGAGTGACAACCCAACCCATGCAGAAAAAATATTATTCTGGCAGAAATATAAAGGTTGGGTAGGTGAAGAGTTGGAGCAGAAACTGGAAGACCAGAAAGGAAGTTATTGCAACTGTAAGCAGAGTGTTGTGAAATCACTGGGACTTGGTATTTGATTGGATATAAGAGGTGAAAGACAAAGAAGAACAAAAAAAAGGTCTGAGGATTTTATGGGAGGACTAGTGAATACTGATGTTCCAACAGAAACAGTGAAACTCAAGAAGGAATTGGTTTGAGGGAAAGAAACTCCTCTAAATTTTGGACATATCACATTGGTGAGATAGATGTTCAAATGAAGATATCTTCAGGCTGTTGTAGATGCAGGTGAGATCTTACAGGTCATCCAGGCTACTAAGAACCAGAGAAGTTAAATATGTCCAATGTCCAAAGTCTGGTGTCTTCAGTCTTTTCACTGGTTGCCTGATAAAAGTGTATGAGATGCTATCTGTGTGACCCTGGGCAAGTCACTTAATCCCAGTTGCCCACCTCTTCTAACTCTTCTGTCTTGGAACTGCCTTGGATTTATTCTAAGACTGAAGCTAAGAGTTTTTAAAAAAGAAGAAAAATGTGTGGGAGGGAGTTAAAGATAACAGGAGAGAAAAAAAAGTTTATAATCACTGTGAGGAATGAGATGGAGAATAGTCTGGAGAGTTTAAATCACCTGAAAGATTTCAGGAAGATGGGTGAGAACTTCAGCACAGGGCAGGCTTCTGAGGACAGTATTTTGGGGAGGGGAGGCACCCTTCAGATTAGATTGTTTAATTTATGCTAGTCCTGGCTCAGAGAAGAACTATCAAAGTAGTGGTCCTGGAAGTGCACAGTGTCAGAATCATAAAGACTTTCTTTTATTGTTTGGATGGTTACACTGTAGACTTCATTCAGAGTTGGAGGAGCAGGGGAAGATGAGAAAGGAGGAAAGGGAAAGAGAAAAGGGAAGAAAACAGAAAGGAGTTAAAAAGGAAGAGGAGAACAGAGAGGAGAAAGAAGAAAGAAAAGAGGAGAGAAATCAGAGTAGCAGAAGAAAAGAGACCAAGGCTAAAGAGAAGAGAGGAAAAGAGAAGGGAAATGAGAAGAAAAATAATATGCAGAGGTTGAAAGAGAAGGGCGAGGAGCATATAAAAGGAGGAAGGAGAGAAGATAACTAGAGAAGAGACAATGAGGGAAGAGGGGGAAGAAGAGAACTAGAAGAGAAACAGTGGAAGGAGGGAGAGAAGATAATTAGAGGACAAGCAATGAAAAGAGAATGGAGAGGAGAGGAGAAACAATGGAAAGTGGAAGAGAAGATAACTAGAAGAGAAACAGTGGAAGGAGGGAGAGAAGATAATTAGAGGACAAACAGTGAAAAGAGAATGGAGAGAAGATAACTAGAGGAGAAACAATGGAAGGAGGGAGAGAAGATAACTAGAGGAGAAACAATGGAAAGTGGAAGAGAAGATAACTAGAAGAGAAACACTGAAAAGAGAAGAGAGAAAATAACTAGAGAAGAGACAATGAGGGAAGAGGGGGAAGAAGATCACTAGAAGAGAAACAATGGAAAGAGGGAGAGAAGATAACTAGAGGAGAAGCAATGAAAAGAGAAGGGAGAGAAGATAACTAGAGGAGAAACAATGGAAGGAGGGAGAGAAGATAACTAGAGAAGCAACAATGGAAAGAGGGAGAGAAGATAACTAGAGGAGCAACAATGGAAAGAGGGAGAGAAGATAACTAGAGGAGAAACAGTGGAAGGAGAGGGACTCCATAACCCTTTGTTCCCTGACTCTCAACCATTGCTTGTCTGAGAAGCTGAATATTCTGAGGAAATGAAAGGAATAATCCAGCAGGTGGTGTTCTCCCTCTGAGCCATCTCTTGAGCAGTGACCTAATTTACTGTAAAGAGCTGGTCTAGGTGAGACAAGGACTGGATTTTGACAATTACCAGATTTCTAGTATTCCAGAAGCCTATGACAGCAGTCTAGCCAGGTTCTAGTTTAGCAATTCATGATATTTTACAAAATTCAGTAATTAGTTTGAAGTCACACTTAGAAAAGTTTTCATCATTTTCTGGTCCAAACTACTATTCATTGAATGCTAATGGTCACTTTCAAACAGATAGTACATTTTTCTGCTCTGAAGAAATATGAGATCATATTTCAGGGAAGAATGAAATTATCGTCAGATGTCTTTCTGTTACGATGCCAGGACATTATGGTTTGTAGTAAATTATGTGGGTTAGGTAATTTTATGCATAAAAGATTTTGTGATCATTTCAAGAATTAAGAAGTACTGGGTATATAAATATTTTGTTTTTATTCCTTAAGTATCGGGTTATGTTTGAAATAGATGTGAGCTGTTCTTTGTCATTCTGTTATAAGTGGGAAAGAAGGAAAAAAAAAACAACTGTTCTTGGTCTTCTGGGGAAACCAGAAGGACATAGTTACAAGTAGGGGAAAGAATCATATATGGCAGAAAAGGTAAAAATTGGTACATAGAGGAAGCTCCAGTTTCATGTAGGAGCCTAGAAAGGCTGCCAGAAACCCTGGAAAAAAAGAGAAAGGGGCACAAGGCCACAGTGAAAATGTTCTTTTCAGAGAACAGCTTCATTAGTGTAGCCTCACTCATGTTCGCTTTTAATGTACCACTGGGGTAAATTGTGAAATTACATATTTGGCCTGGCTTCACAATGCAATAGAAAAGATTTATTTAAATGGCAGGCTGACTCTGTTTGTTATGGCTGGGTGTATAATTATGCAAAGCCTTGAAATGCCTGAAAAATTTTTCTATGTTTTTCATTTTCATTATTCTCCACATGCCTCAAAGCAAATCATGCTATGCTAGACATTCTCAGGAAATTGTCCTGATTGCTGGCACTCACTCCTTTCCCCCCTCATCCCAATTCCCACCCTCTACTCCCTTCAAAAAATTAAGAGTTAACATTTGAAGTTATGTTACAGGATATTTAACATAGGACGGGAATGGGTAAAATGAATATTTTTCAAACATTTTTTGAGACATTACTAGGAGGATGGGAAAGGCAAATATATCTGATATGGGCCTGCAAAGGCTTGTGGATGGCTCTGGGCTACATGAGATTCATCAAGACTTCTAATGACTTTCTAAAACCTTGGACTAATAAGCTTCTGTACTTGGGTCGACTCCAGAATTTCCTAGGTTTGAGCTCATCTTGGTTATTTAATCCAGGTGGTGGGAGAAAAATCTGCATAATTTAAAAGTTGCCCTTTTCTGGTTTTGAAGTCCTTTTGATTTGTAGCCAAAACATAAATCTGAAATTCCAGGGGGTCATCAAGCTGTCATTCACACAATGGACTCTGTCTTTGTTACTGTGGGAACATATTAGTTCCTAGCTGTCCCATCCATGGCAATCCTGGCACAAGTCATTTTGCTTTGGCCCTTTTCCTAACATTTCCATTTGTACCAATTTTGGCCAGTCATTCAAACATTCTGAGGTACCATACTGCATCTCTTAGGAGTGGTGTGCCTATTCAGCTCTAGTTTGCACTTTGCACTAGCTAATAAGATATAATAGATAGCTTGATTTGGAATTAGAGGTCTTAGATTCAAAGTCCACCTTGGCCACTTACTTTCTTCATGACTTTTGTTAAGTCATCTACATTCTCTAGGCCTTAGTTTTCAAGAAATTTGTGAAGTAGCAGCAGGGCAGGAGAGTGGACTAAATAATTTCTGAAGTCACATCCAGCTCTAAATTGATGCTCCTAGGAGCTATGGGGCTTATAGGCAGGAAATAACAGGAAAATAAGTTCAGTGGTTTTGCTCTCTATTGGCTACATGCATGTTATTATTCTTTTTGTGGGGGGGATATCTTGTTTTGATTACAGGTGGTCGCTATTGATGTGGATATGGCCTTTTTTGAACCTAAGATGAGGGATATCCTTGAACAGAACTGCACAGGAGATGAAGACTGCAACTTCTTTGACTGTTTTTCGAAGTGTGATCTCAGAATCAACAAATGTGGTGCACAGAGAGTCAATAACAACCTGCAGGTAAGTAGCCAGATGCCTTACTTACATGTATGATTTATGATCTTTTGTCTAGTGCTTAGGTTGGGTTTGAGAAATTAGAATTTTCCTTGGAGACTTCTGCCTTGTACTTATCATTTCCAGCTATACAAGTTCAAATCACTTTGAAGATACCTTCTTTCACACATCATGATCTTCATATTAAATGAATAAAGAGGGGGAAGCTAGGTGGCTCAGTGGATGGAGAGCTAGGTCTAGAGATTAGAGTTCTGGGGTTCAAATCTGGCCTCAGACACTTCCTTGTGTGGCCCTGGGCAAGTCACTTAACCCCCATTGCTTCACTTTTACCATTCTTCTGCCTTGGAACCAATACACAGGTATTGGTTTTAAGATGGAATATAAAGTTTTTTTTAAATTTTTCTTCATTATGTTTTTTCTTTTTTTTTTTACCAATTACATGTAATAACCAATTTCCACATAAGTTTTCCAAAATTATATCATCCAAATTGTCTCCCTTACTTCTTCCCTCCCCACTCTTGGAGCTCACAAGCAATTCAATCTGGGTTATACATGTAGTATCACATAAAACATATTTTCATATTGTTCATTTTTATAAGTAAATAATCTTATAAAACCAAAACCCCAAACATAAATAATAAACAAGTGAAATATTGTATGCTTTCATCTTCATTCTTATTCCAACAGTTCTTTCTCTGGAGATGGATAGTATTCTTTATCCTAATTCCCTCAGAATTGTCATGGGTCAATGTATTACTAATCACATTTGATAATTCCACAATATTGTTATCGGATACAATGCTTTCCTGGTTCTTTTTATTTCACTCTGCATGAGTTCATGTAGGTCTTTCAAGCTCTTTCTGAAACTATCCTGTTCAACATTCCTAACAGCACTATAATATCCCATCAACTTCATATACCACAATTTGTTTGGCTAGTCATTCTCCAGTTGATGGGCATTCCTTTAGTTTCTAGTTCTCTGCCACCACAAGAAGAGAAGCTATAAGTATTTTTGTACAGTTGGCCCTTTCCCATTTAAAAAAATCACTACTGATTCAAAGGGTATGCACAGTTTTATAGCTCTAAGTCTCCACACCAAGAAAGCCAAGAGCTGAAAAGCCCCCAAAGTCCTTCCCCTATAAATCCATTAACATCATTCCTTCTGGGTCTCTCTGGTTGGACAGAATTGACCTCATTTTGGGTCAGAGGCCAGTCTTCTAAATGCCAGGAGTCATGGGGACAAGAGACAAGCCTCTTCCAAAATGGCAGGGAGCCACAAGGCCTCTGGTGCTCCCATAGTATGCATGCATACCAAATCAAAAGGATGGGGCTGATATGGACCAAAATGGGTTTTCAAAACTTTCCTTTTTTAGAAAGAAAGATATAATTTATATTAAATTCACATAATACCAGGAGAAAATTATTATTTTTATTATTTTTTCTAAAAATTTTTCAAAGATCCATATTTGTATTATTTGTAATTACAAATAACTGGTAATAAACTAAATGTCAACAAGAGAGTAACAGTTACGTAAATTGTGGTACTTAAATACAATGAAGTCTCATACTGCAATAAAGATTAATAAACATGAGCAATGTGGAAATTTGCAGTCATATAAGTAGGACCTGAAAAAGCAGAACATACACTATGATTAAATAAAAGAAAAAGTGAATAAGAATAAACAGAATGAAGCTAATGGAAACTCAGAGGGACTGACACTTTGTTATGAATAATCTCTATGTTGAAATGCAGTTGTTCAAAGACAAATTGTCATAAAGAAACTTTCATTGATTTTACTAGTTTTTAATATTAAGTTTAAAATAAATCATGAGAAGAAAAGTATAGGCTACTTTTCTAATAACTTAATTTTCTGTGCTGTCAGTGAAGACTGACCACTGTGAGGTAATGTCACCAATTACAGTTCTGGCTCTTCCAACAACCATTCTCTACATCAGTGCTCCCCTAGATGCCTTTCCCATCTGGCCCTACCTTCTTTCATGGTCTCTTTAAGCTATTTGGACAATAGCTAGACCTAAGCTGTTAGGGTATCTGTGTGCCATTCTCTCCTTTATGAAACCATTTTTGATATGCCAGTTTCCATTTATTTATCCACAAGGGGGAAGGATATGAATTTCCTACTTCATTCATAGAGAATTATCTCTGGAGCATAGTTTATTCTACTATGTGTAAAGTTCTTTGAGTTCCAAATGGGAAGACTCTCATTAATTAAATTAATTAATAATTCATTAAACTCTCATGATTCTGGTACATATATAAATAAGAAGGGTGCTGCAAAAATCAGATATTCTCTTCAGCCCAGTAAGTTAACTCTGCCTCCTTTCTTTCCTTAGGTGATCTGTGACAAAATATTTCGACACTGGTTTCCTTCCAATTTTAGAAATTCTGCCATCACTTTGCAGCTCCAGGAACAGTTAGAGAAGGCTGTTCATGAATGTGCAGACCCTGGAACCCAAGACATGCCTCACCACCAGAGAGTGTCTCCAAACTCTTTCTCTGAACTATATCGATTGCTTCAGGCTACTCAAAGGGAACTTCAGAAATCAGAGGATTAGCTTTTTCCAAACGACTCTGTACTATTTCCACTGCATTTGTTTATTCCAAGTCACACAGTAGTATGTTTTGTTTTTTGTTTTTGTACTGTGCAAATGAAACATCCATGAAGATGCTACGGATATTATCATGGCTCTTTGAAGTGTGAAATTGCCTTATGTTATTTCAGTCCCAGCTCTGGCCTTCTTGATGTGTACTTCCCTCCACTCTGTCTCTTGCCTGGTTTGATTTACCTAAGCTGTTTGAAGAACAGGGTGATACATATAAACACTGGCTCTGAGGTCAAAAAGGAAGTGTGGAAGAGTGGGTGCAAAGATAATTTTGTTTTAGGAGGAGGGGCATGCAGTTGGTAAACAGCCAAAATATGTCTCTGAAGAGAAAGATTTGGTTTTTTCTGGTACAAGGAAGATCTTAAACTCCTTTCTGTCATTTATAGTAAAAAGAAGTATCTAAAAATATGTGTTGGATATATGCAGGGTTTGCCAATGTGCTCAGTGGTTAACTAAGCCAGTAAAAGGCAGCCAATTTGTGCTGGAGTGAAAACTTTTATCAAACTTGAGGAAAATGTGGCACCTTCAAGGAAGAGAATTAGTGTTGGAGAATAATTAATTTACTAAGTATCTTTCATTTCAAAAATGAGTCTACCATGAGTGAATGAATGAAAAGGTGGTTAATAATTGCTTATTGTCTTTTAGCTAACTTTGGAGTTTTTACTAATAATCTGATAACTACTTTTTTATTCTATCCTTCCAGATCAAAGAGCAGACTTTGTGAAAGAAGCAAAAGCAAAAGTAGTTGAATAATTCATTCATAACTCTGTTATTAGCATCATCCTGTCCAAATCCTGTTTTCCTTGCTCATCCTCTTGCTTCTAACACTATTTTGGGGTAAATATTATTGTTATCATTAGCATTTATTACTAGTTTTGGCTCACTTCAGATTTTATCATTATTGGCACTATTCCTTTGGAACTATGTTACTCTTCATCTCCATTCTCAGTTACTTGCTCTTGCTTCTATCTTCATCCATCCATCCATCCATCCATCCAACAATATTCAAGATCCATTCAATAAGCATCTGAATACTTACTATGTGTCAGGCACTGTGCAAGGTGTTGGGGATAAAAAGAGCATACCTTTTACAATCTGAATTATTTGGTAAGTTTCTTATGCTTTCGCCTCAGACCTTGCCTTTTATACTTCTTATCAGACTCATTTTTATTCTTGTGTCTTCAGAATTTCATTCATGACAAATTTCTCTTGGGCAAACTTCTTCCAAACTGTGCTTTCTCTGAGCTTTATGAAATCTGCTCTATCCAAGCATAGAGCTAGGCTTTCCTCTCCCCTTTCAAAGATTCTATAATGGAAGGTATTTGTTCTCCTACATTTCCTGTTGTTTCTACTTCCACAACCAAGTATCTCCATGTTGATCAGAATTGGGTTCAAAATAGCCTTTTTTCTTATTCCTTCCTCAACTTTTAAAAAACTTTTACCCTCTATAATATTGTCAATTCTAAGACAGAAGAGTGGCAAGGACTAGGCAATCAAGTTTAAGCGATTTGCCCAGGGTCACCTAGCTAGGACCTTCTACAACTTTAGGAAGGATGAAACTATCATTATTTTAAATCACAAATATATCAGTTGCTTTGCTTTTGGTATAAAAGGCAATGTGGTATAGAGGATAGAGAACTGGCCTCAAAGTCAAGAAAATCTGAGTTTACAGATTACCACTGACTACATACTGGTTGTGTAACACTGAGAAGGTCACTAATTTTATTACTGAGCTAAACAAATTTCTAAGATTCTAAGTTGTAGAGAAAGGGCCAACTTGTATGAGTAGAAACAATTTCCTTTCCTTGAACTTGCCTATGCCAGTAAAATCACATGTCTGGGACCTAGTCACACCAGTTTTTGGTAGAGAAAGAGTTCCAGCAGAAGTCTAGGGAACTGAAATTTTTCATCATGTATTCTTTGATGCCAATTTCTCTTTTTCTGTCCTAGTTGCTTATAATATTATTTCTGCAACAGTATTTCTTCTTTTTTTAATTATTCATATGATCTGTACCATATTTCTCCCTTTTGGTTCCCAGATTTATTCATAGGTATATGTCTTTTTTAATGTGCGACCCAATACCAATATTCTTTTTTATACTTTTACTTTGAATAAGATTCATATGCTTCTACTATCCAGTCATAGATCCCATCCCTCCAAGTTTCAGTGGTAATTATGAGGTCAAATATGGCTCTTTGCATTAAAATCTCTTTTCACACTATTTATTACCCATATGTTGTTCATTTATGCATAAATACTTGAGACTATGGATTTTATTGCTGGATCTTTTCTTAGATATTGTTTCTTATGAATTACTCATCCTTTCTTCCATTCTTCTCTCTGTGTTCTATGAACAATTTGTACTTTTTTCTTCTTTTTCTCTCTTGCCTAAATATCTGTGTGTGTGTGTGTGTGTGTGTGTGTGTGTGTGCGTGCAATCCATAGGCCCTTAAGTATACTCAATCCCTGGCCAAGAGACTATCATTCTTAAATTTTAAGTGGTCATCCTGAAATCCTAATCCTCTTTACAAATAATATCTTCTTAGCAAGATGTTAATTTATAAAATCTATCTTTGTCCTTTGAATATTTTACCTTTAAGCAGTAATGCTACACATAGTAATAAATGTGTGCCAAAAGGCTTCAGGGTTTTTTTTTAACCTATAACTTTGCAATAGTTTTTGGGTTCCTCCTGGATGTATCATTTGATACACATGAATAACCCAAAATTGGTAGCATTCATTCAGTATGACAAATTTTGGACAGCTCTTATCCATTGCATCCTGGCCACATTCCTATGAAAGACAATAGACTGGTCTGTTATTTATGTTAGGTTGACAAATAACTGTTTAAGAACCCCTCAGCAGGGAGTTCCCAACCACTGCTGCTTGTCTCTTTTTCTCCTGACCATTTCTGGATTATAGGATACTTGATAGGACCCATGAAGTCATATCATCATTTATTGGAGAGGAGGAAAAAATACTGTTTTCTCCAGAGATAGTCCAGTTTCCTGCTACAGTAATAGCCTGTCTATTACTCAATTCCAAATGATCAATAGTCTGTTGTTTCCTTCCTTGTCCATGATACATTTTTTTTCATCTGAGCATTCATTTGCCTGATTAATCTAGAGAGGAGAGATTTGCCCCACTAGCTCTTTCATTTTCTCCTCTAGGACAGCACTAATATCTACTTTCAACATATGCATGCTACTTGTTATTGACAGAAATAGAAATAGCACACTCTCTACAAGTCCTTGCAAAATTCTTGTTCTCTATACACAAGTTTGAAAGCAAAATCCACAACCTTTTGTTACCTTCTTGTTTCCTCCATTTCTTTTTAATTTGTTATTTGTTTTAAATATTCTTTTCTTTTTAAATTTTGATTTCCAAATTCTTTAAGACAAGCAATATGATATCAATTATACTTGTGAAATAATGTAAAACATATTTCTATATTAGTCATATTTCATAAAAAAGCAAGAAAAACAAAGAAGGTAGGAAAATCACTCATCAGTTTGTGCTCAGAGTTCATCAAATAACTGGAGGCAGATAGTATTTTTTCATCCTGGTCCTTTGGAATTGTCTTGGGACAGTATATCTCCTTGTTCTTAAAAGAATATTCAGCTTTCTGTCCTTGTGCATGTTTGTTGGGGTATGAGGAAAAGTAGCAAAACTAAATTTATTTAGCATACTGCAAACACAAGTCATGACAAACAAGTATATAGAAGCACCTAGAATCCATTTTCCAGGAATCTAATTTTCTAATTAGAGCCATCTACATCTTTCCACTTTGCTATTCATCTACAGATATCTCCCTGAGCAAGTGGTATACTTTTAAAAGAGTTGACGATCTCTTCTGTTCATGCTATTTGCTACATTTAGTGGCAAATACATTTCTGAACAAATAATTTTTGTGGTAAATACAAATCCACACCAGTAAAGGAAAAATTGAGACCATACATGAAATGCATAATCCAAACAGGACTTATTAAAAGATATTCTTAATAGTTGATTAAGGCTTAAGAGGGCTGGAAATGAGAATAGCTGCAAGTCTTCAAGGATTATAATGAAAAAGATGACTTTCCAGATTTTCCTTTTTGTTCAGAAAATCTCTGATGTATGCCAGTGGTGCTTTATCTATTTCTTTTGCTACTCTGGGATTCTAGAGCAGTTTTTGGTGGGGAAACCAGATACTATCTCTGTTTCCAGAACAATGTTTTGGAATATTTTAGCATTTTACTGACTAATGTAGAAAAGAACATTCAAATTAACAAGATCATAGATCAATTTGAGGCAAGTCTAGCCCTAAAGGCAAAAGAATCAGGTAGAGATGGAAAAGCATGCTATTTCTAGTTTATTTCTAGTTTCAAGGGAGGGAAAGAGTTTGGTTCACTCCTTGTTTAACTTTGTAAATTTTTGGAAGTGTTCTTATAGAGACAGAGGCCTGTTCTCCTGGCTTTGAGTGGACTCTGAAACATTATTCTGTAAATTTCTAAAGGATTATTCTTCTGCATGGGTGGTTATTAGCTCATATGGTCCTCATGGCAAAAGACAGAACAAAGGAGCCATTAATTTTGTTCATGACCTGAATTTCATATTTAACATTAAACTATCTTGAACAGCTAGGTGGCGCAGTGGATACAAATATCTTCCTAAATTCAAATCTGGCCTCGGACACCAATTAGATGTGTGACCCTGAGCAAGTCACTTAACTCTGCCTCAATTTCATTGTCTGTCAAAAGAGCCAGAGAAAGAAATGGCAAGCACTTCAGGATCTTTGCCAAGAAAATCCCCAAAATGGTCACAAAGAATTGGATACAACTCAAATGGTTGAGTAAAAAAAAAAACAGTCTCTAGGCTTGAAAGTTGGGGTTCTTTACTTTTCTTGGGTTATGGGCCCATAGCAATTTGGTGAGACCTATGGGCAACTTCTTAGAATAATGTTTGTAAAATGTATCAAGGAAAACACAAGATTACAAAGGAAACCAATTATGCTGAAATATAATCATCAATAATTTATTTAAAAGTTCATGGACCTTGGGTTAAGAACCATTGCTTTAAAGCAAGTAATGGGTACTGAAAACAGGTTAGCATTCACTCATGCAGGGCCCTTTAGTCAATATTTTATAAGTTAGACTCTCTTGCTTCTACAAGATGAACCAGCAGTTTCAAACAATACAGTAGGGTATACATACCTATACATTTTCTAGCTAGCAATATCAATTCAATATATTCATAAAGGAAATCTACCACTTACAGTTTGAAAAATCCCAAGAAGCAAACAGATCCTCCTATTCCTTAGAGGATGGATCACAACAGCTTTAAACCAGACATGTAATCAATTGAAATAGTTATAATTTAGCTGGCCCTGCCACACTCCCGCTATGCCCTTCTTCAATTAATCCTCATACCACTACATGGAATTTCTCACCGTTCTGCTCACTCTGCTCCGGAAATGTTTCTGCTTGTCAATGTCTTTCTTTAAAATGTTGTGCTCAGGAGCGGATGCAATATTTCAGATGTGTTCCATCCAGGGCAATGAGAAAACACTTGACTGAAAATGAAAGATGTCCCTGGTTCAAAGTCGGGTGCTTCCTTTGGGTCCAGAAAAGGGGAGCGTGGCATAATGGGGAGAGCCCTGGATTTGGAGAGCATTTGGGCTCAGATCTTAATTCTGCTGAGGGCTCCTTTTGGGATAGCCATTTCCCTTCTCTGGCCTCAGTGTCCTTAGTTTTTAAAATAAAGGAATTGAATTAGAGACTCTCTTAGATCTCTTCTGCCCATAAATCAATGGTCCCATGACTTTTACCTTCCTTGCTTTGCACGTGATATTTCTATTAATGCAGTTCAAGATCACAAGAGTTCTTTTGGTTGCTGCATCACGCTGCTGGTTTTTTCTGAGTTTGCAGATGACTAAAATCCCTGGCTGGTCATCTCATGACCTAGAAAAGGTCACATCACAATTGTGTACTTGAAGTTTTCATCACAAATGCTATATGCTTCATTCAAGTACATCTATGAGCTTATCAATTTGGATATTCTTTCTAACAATGTAAATCATAGCTCATCCAAGTCTTCATAACCCATGTGATCTTGAACATTTTCTCCCATATATTAGAGTTTTTAGCTCCTTGAGGGCAGAGATTGTCTTTATTTTTATTTTTTATCTCCAGCATTTAGCATAGTATCTGGAACATAATAGATTCTTTTTTTTTTTTAACCCTTACCTTCCATCTTGGAATCAATACTGTGTTCAAGGCAGAAGAGTGGTAAGGGATAGGCAATGGGGGTTAAGTGACTTGTCCAGGGTCACACAGCTGGGAAGTATCTGAAGCCAGATTTGAACCTAGGACCTCCTGTCTCTAGGCCTGATTCTCAATCCACTGAGCTACCCAGCTGCCCCCCATAATAGATTTTTAAAAATATTTAATTAAATAATTTAGAATAATTTGCCATGGTTATAAGACTTATGTTCCTTCCCTTCCTTTCCCCCACTCCGCTCCCATATATGACGCACAATTCCACTGGGTTTAACATGTACCACTGATCAAGACCCATTTCCTTATTATTAGTATTTGCACTAGGGTGATCTTTTAGAGTCCACTTTCCCAGTCATAGCCCCACCAATCCATGTGATCAAGTGGTTGTTTTTCTTCTGTGTTTCTTTTCCTACATATCTTCCTCTGGATGTGGATAGTGTTCTTTCTCATATGTTCCTCCAAATTGTTCTGGATCATTGCATTGCTACTAGTAGAGAAGTCCATTACATTTGAATTTACCACAGTGCATCAGTCTCTGTGTAAAATGTTCTCCTGGTTCTGCTTCTTTCACTCTGCATCAATTCCTGGAGGTCATTCCAGTTCACATGGAATTCCTTCAGTTTATTACCCATGATAGATTTTTAATAAAATGTTTATTGATTCATTGACTGGCATTTGCCACATAAGGTTCACCCAAGGTTCCAGAAACTTCTTTGCCTTCTCCTGCATTGGAGAGGATACCAGTGAAATATCTAGTCCCAGGTTGGCAAACCTATGGCACGTGTGATGGAGGAGGCTATTCCCCTCCCCCTCTCCACATGCACCTGAGCACATTCCTCATTTCTCCTACCCTTCTGCCCAGCAGCCCAGTGGGAGTGCTTCTCCCTCCCATGTCTGGGTTAATAAAGGGGTGGCTCACATGTGGCATGAGGGTACAGTTTGGGCACTCAGTCTCTAAAAGGCTCACCATCACTGATCTAGGCAATCCATCTCCCATCCCTTGCTCTTACTCCATGACCAACATATCTTTTTTCTATCTTACATTTCACTGATGTTATAATTTAATCTTGAAATTCTTTGAGTTTCTTCTTTTGTTTTATACTCTGCTCACATCCACAATGCATCTCTCCAATG
This sequence comes from Monodelphis domestica, assembly GCF_027887165.1. Classification (NCBI taxonomy): domain Eukaryota; kingdom Metazoa; phylum Chordata; class Mammalia; order Didelphimorphia; family Didelphidae; genus Monodelphis; species Monodelphis domestica. Next base: position 233,906,440 of record NC_077229.1, read on the forward strand.
CCCTTTTTGTTGTTTTCATTTTTAGTTCTTTAGAGATTGTTGAATCGCATATCTTACAGCTATTTCACACACAGGTAGAGTATTGGCATTAAAAGGATGGATCTTTTGTTTCTGGAAGACATTTGAGGTCATTAAAGGAGCTTTAAAATTACCTAAAGACAATCCATCCCTCTCTACATCCTTTTTAATTCTATGCCTAATTAGTGGTCCATTTGTTCTGTTTGTTATATAGATATATGTGTGTATTTTATACATATATATACATAAAACACTAGATAGATAATTCTATATGTAGATATATATGTATATATCATATATACATACATGTTTATAGAGAGATATTTTGAGATACACACACATAAACATACATACACAAACCCTGATAAGATCTAGAGGCTATTCATGTAACTGCTTGTCAGAATCTTAATTATCCACTAATATTTTTTTTGTTCTATATGGATGGTCAGTAAAACCTGCTTTGAGTAAGTAAAAATCTCTTCCAGGACATATTGCTTTATTTCAGGGCTTGAAATCCGCAGAGAAGGCCTTTTCATTTGGGCTCTGTGCTTTACTGTGTTCACAGAGGTGAATATCTTTTGGAAAATGTTTTCTTGCTTTACATCTCACATGATGCTTATGTTCATAATGTCAATGAACAAGGGTATCTGTTCTATATTCAGGGAATATTAAGTATTTTTAATATATGGCTAGAAAACAACTTATTGGGAAAAAGCCTTTAGGGTGATTACTATATTGAATGGAAAGCTTTTTATAATCAATAAACAATAATCATAATAGTTTCTTACATTTTCCACATCTAGCAAACTGTGTGATGGTAACAACGTGGCCAATTATAAAATATCTCTCTTTTCCCTATTAATACCTCAATGGTGCCTTTGATTTATCTGGAGGTGATTCCAAAAGTAGGTCAGTCTTTATCAATGTTCTCTCAGTTATTGTTTCAGGAGGTGGTATTAATGTAGTCTGAGTTTTTTCCCTACTCTTTAGTATTTTCCTCTCTCATATTTTTAACGGGTCAGTTTTGTGCTTTCACAATTGCACACAGACTTCTATATATATTTGGTCTAATCCATTGGCTTTTCCCATCTTTTTTTTTAGTGGCATTTTTATCTTCTCTGTAAGCCCATATGAAACTGGGCTATTAGAGTTCAAATATGGTGACTCTAACTGTCCTTGATGGTAAAAATAATTTCTTCTTTTTTTCCCCCCTAAAGTCCTTACCTTCTGTCTTAGAATCAATATTCTGTATTTGGTAGGGGCTAGACAATCGGAGTTAAGTGACTTGCCCCAAGGTCACATATCTAGAAAGTGTCTGAGGCCAGATTTGAATCTAGGATCTCCCATCTCTAGGCCTGCTTCCCACTCCACTGAGCAAAATAATGTCATATAAAAATGTTTTGTCAACTTCAGTCAACAAGCATTTACTAAATACCAACTACTATGCTGAGTACTGGGGATAGAAAGAGAGGAAAAGGACAAATTCTTGCTATCAAGGAGCTCATAATGTAATGGATGAGACAATGAAAACAATTATGTATGAATAAGATTTATACCGAATACATTGGAAATCACCAACAGAGGGAGAATTTTTAGAATTAAGGAAAATCAGGAGAGGCTTCCTGTACAAGGTGGGATTTTTTCCTGGGAGGAAAGTCAGGGAATCCAGGAGTGGAACTGAGAAAGAAGAGAGTAACAAGCATGGGGGGATAGTTGTTAAACATGCTCAGAGCCTGGAGATGGAGTGTCTTGTGCAAGGAGGTCAGTATCCCTGGATCACAGAATATGCGCAGTTAAGTAAGGTATAAAAAAACTAGAAAGGTAGGAAGGAGGGGGATAGGTTATGAAAGACTTTGAATATGAAACAAAGGACTTTATATTCAACTCTGGAGATGATATGGGTCAATGGATTTTATTGAATGGGGGGAGGATATGGGAAGATGAATTTTTGGAATATTTGATGGCTGAATGAAGGATGACCTGGAAAGGGGAAAGATGAAGCAGGGTGAACCCTCAAAAGGCTACTGTAATAATTGAGGCACGGGGTGATAAGGGCTTAAACAAGGCTGGTAGCATTATTATAGGAGGGGAGGGCATATAAGAGAAATGTTATGAAGGGGAAATCAATAGAACTTGGCAACAGACTGGATAGGGGGTGAGAGAAAGAGAGGAGTTGAAGATCATATTTTTGTTGTAGGCTTAGAGACTGGAAGGATGATGGTGCCCTTCAGAATAATGGAAATTTGGAATAGAGGAGAATTGGTGGAAGGGGCAGGGAAGATAACAAATTCAGTTTAGGCAAGCTGAGCTTAAGATACCTACAAAACCGCCAGCTCAAGTTTAATATTTAGTCAGCTGGAGATGAAAAACTAGAGGTCAGGAGAGAGGTCAGGGCTGGACAAAAAGCTCTGAGAATCATCTGCATGGAGATGATAATTGTATCCAGGGGGGCTAATAAGATCACTATGCTATGTAGTATAAAGGATGAAGAGAAGGTCCACAAAAGAACTCTGGGGGGACCCCATTATTAGTGAGGATGACATGGATGAAAATCCATTAAAAGAGATGGAGAAGGAGCAGTCAGACAGGTAAGAGAGTCACATCATGAAATCCTAGAGAGAAGAGAGTATAGAGGATGATTGAAGTAGCAAAGATTGCAGAAATGTAAAGAAGGATGAGGAAGACCAAGAAAAGTCTATTACCTCTACCTGGGCAATTAGAGATCATTGGTAACTCTGGAGAGAGCAATTATAAGGTCAGATGTCAGAATTAAGAGATTAAGAGGAAAGAAAATGGAGACATCAAGATAGCCTTCTCAAGGAGTTTAGTCACAAAAAGGAGGAAAGATATGGGAAAATAGCTAGCAAGAAGGGACAGATCAAATGAGGGTATTTTTGTAGACACTAGAGAAGCAGCTGGTAGACAAGGAGAATTGAAGATAAGTGAGAGAACAGGGATGATACTGGGAGCAATCTACTGAAGAAGACAGGATGGAATGAAATCAGTTATACCGGTCATATTTGTCTTGGCTTGGAAAAGGGCACCTCTTCTCTGGAGTCAAAGGTTAAGGAAATTATGGGGGTAAGCATCTGAATGGTGGTATAGGGAAGAAGGGAAAAGACAGAGGGCTCTTAAGGAATGGCAATGTTTTCAGCTGATGGGAAGGGAGATTAGAGATCTGGGGAAAGAACTAGGGGAAATTTGAGGAAAGACAAAAAGGGGCAAGTCACTTACCATTTTTGCCTAGACCTTAATACCGTTCTGCCTTAGAATTGCCATATTATTGATTCTAAGTCGGAAGGTAAGGGTTATTTTTTTTAAGTGCAACAAGGGTTACAAAGAGTATCCAAGGAAGTTGTTTCTTTATGGGGATCCAAAAAAAATCTAGTCTTGAAACAAAACAAAACAACAAAAAACGTTTCAAAGATATGATCATGTAGCATAATTGGGCAGGTTTGTCAGATATGAGAATGAATTAGGTTTACCAACATACCAGGGCAAACCCAGGTCTTACCTCATGCATGCTTATTATTGGATGCAGCTGGTTATGAACTGACCTTGTCCCAATCCCAGAACACAAACTGCCTGAGGATGGTCAAGATGGTCCAAACCAGTTTTAAATGGTTCTATTGTTTCTTTGGACACTCCCTTTGCTGACCACAGTTTTGACCAGATGTCATCACTTCCCAGCCTTTTGGTTATTTTTATAAAATCACTTAACCCTCCCTATGGCTGCTCCTCCTGAGCACCGCTTCCTGTGAAGTTTATTTATTTTTTATTTAATTTTTAATTTTTGTCTATTCCTTTTTTAATTACATGTAGAAATAATTTTCTAAACAATTGAGTTTTTAAAAAATCTTTTTGCAATCCAAATTCTCTCCCTCCCCCTTTCCCCTCTCCCCTCCCAATGATAATCTGATGATATAGGTTATTTCAGTGTTATCATGCAATACAAATTTCCATATTCCTCATGTTGTGGAAGAAGATACATATTGTACATGCAAGAAAAAAAAACTCATGAAGGAAATAAGGTGAGTAATGATATGATTCAATCTGTATTCATTTTCTGACAGTTCCTTCTATGGCTGTGGATAGCACTTTTCATCATGAGTCCCTTGTGGGTCTTAGATCCATGCATTGCTGGTAAGAGTTTAGTCCTTCACAGATGATCATCGTACAATATTTCTGTTACTGTATACACTGCTCTCCCAGTCTTGCTCAGTTCACTTTGCATCAGTTCAGACAAGCCTTTCCACATTTTTCTGAGATTATCCTATTTGTCATTCCATAAAAATATTCTATTACAACCTTATACCACAATTGTTCAGCCATTTCCCAATCAATGGATATCTCTTCAGTCTAAATATCTTTTCTACCACAAAAAGAGCTGCTACAATTATTTTTGTAAAAGTATATCTTTTCCATCTCTTTGGGATACAACTCTAGTAGTGGTATTGCTAGGTCAAAGAATATTCACAGTTTTATGATCCTTTCGGCATGGTTCTAAATTGCTCTCTAGAATGGTTCTATCAGTACCCAGCTCCATCCATAGGGTATTAGTGTTCCAATTTTCCCATATCCCCTTAAGCATTTATCATTTTTCCTTTTTTGTCATAGTAGTGGTATCTTGGAATTGTTTTCATTTGCATTTCTCTAACTAATAATGATTTGGAACATTTTTTATGTAATTATGAATGGTTTTAATTTCTTTATTCAATAATTGCCTGTTCATATTCTTTGTTAAAGCACATTTAAATGTGGCCCATTCTGCCCTTCACAAGCACTCCTCTTACTACTACTCTCTCTATCTATGTACACTTCTTCAATAATGATAAAACTTTTAAGAGTTAGTAATATCTTTCCATGTAGGAATATAAATAATTTTACCTTATTGAGTCCCTTAAATTTTTTCTCTTTCTTATTTAGCTTTTTATGCTTCTCTTGCATTTTGCATTTGTACATCAAATTTCCTGTTTAAATCTGGTCTTTTCTTCAGGAATGCTTTCAAATTTTCTATTTTATTAAAGCCCTTGAAGAATATAGTCAGTTCTGATGGATAGGTAATTCTTAGTTGTAAACCCAGTTCCTTTGCCTTCTGGAATATCATATTCCAAGTCTCACAATTTTTCAATCTACAAACTGCCAGATCCTGTGTAATCCTGATTGGGGCTCCATGATATCTGAGTTTCTTCTTTCTGGCTGCATATGGTATTTTCTCCTTGGCCTGTAGGCTCTTAAACTTGGCTACAATAAGTCATTTGGAGATTTATTGCAGGAGGTGGTCTGTAGATTTAAAAAAATTATTTTACCCTCTTTCAAGAATATTAGGGCAGTTTTCTTTGATAATTTCTTGTAATATGATGTCTAGGTGGTTTTTTAATCATGATTTTCAGGTAGTCTTAGATTGTCTTTCCTGGGTCTATTTTCAATGACAGTTGTTTTTTCTATGAGGTATTTCATACTTTCTTCTATTTTTTTCATTCTTTTGATTTTGTTTTATTGTTTCTTGATGTCTCATGAGGTCATTAGCTTCTATTTGGCTAATTCTAATTTTTAATTTTTTATTTTCTTCCATGACCTTTTGATCCTCCTTTCCCAATTGGTCCATTATACTTTTCATGAAACTCTTTTCTTCATTGGACTTTTTAACCTCTTTTTCCAGTAGGTCAATTCTGTTTTTTGAGAAATTATTTTCTTCATTATATTTTTGTGTCTCTTTTTCTATTTGACCAATTTTGTTTCATAATCTGTTATTTTCTTTTTTGTATTACTTTCATTTATTTTTCCTATTTTTCTTCAACCTCTCTTATTTGATTTTTTGAATTCCTTTTTGAGCTCTTCTAGTGCTTGCAATCAATTCCTATTTTTCTTTGAAGTTTTACATATGGCTACTGAGTCTGTGCCTTGGTCTTCTTTGTCTACTTAGAAATTTTCTATGGTTTGGCGTTTCTTTTGCTATTTGCTCATTTCCCTTTTTTTCCAGCCTTTTTTGGACTAGGAGTTTTGAAAACGGCTGATTTAGTCTCCTCTGCTGATGGCTTGCAAAACTTAGCTCACATGAACTTTTTTTGTTCTGGGGCTAGGGGCTTCACCACAGACTTGAAAAGGTCAAGTGCTTTGGACTTCAAAATCTTCCTGAAGGGTGGTGCTAGGGCTTGGGACTTCAAGAGGTGGGTGTGGAGTACTCTGCTGTTGGCTTAGGCAGGGTTCTGGTGTCTTAAAGTTGTCTTATGCCAAGGTTTAGAACCTGGGTGGCCTGTACTCCTCTGTGAGCAGTTTTACTTCCAGTTCCTCTTCATCCTATGAAAATAGGCTCTCTACCTATCTTTCAAGTTATTTTCCACAGGAGAGTTCCTTCATTCCACCCTCTTGTTAGTTCTGTGACTTCAGACATTTTGAGGCTCTATTTTAAGGTTTATTTGAGAGAATTCTCAGAATGTTTCCAGCTTTCTCTGCTACTAAGCTATCATCTTGGCTCAGTGCCCCACCCCCAAATCCCACTCCTGTACTTTGGTGCTATGTGGTGTCCCTGATTTCAATCTCCTTGCCTTGATTAAAGACCCTTGTTGTTGCTATTTTGGTAGTCCTCTTTATTTCATGTTAACACTATATTGTCAGATTGATGGAATGGAAAATACCTTCCAATATTAATTTTGCTTTTTTTCCAATTAACAAGTTTTTATTTTATTTCCTCTCTACGATCTTCCACCTCCTACAAAAAAGAACAGAAAAAAAGAAAAGAAAAATAGAGCCCAAATGACAAATATGAATAGTAAAACTAAACAAATTCCTCTACTGGACATGTCCAAAAAGGGCGTCTCATTCATTGTTTTCAATCTATCACTTCCATGCCATGTCCAGAGATTCTCTGAGTCCAAATTCAGTGTTTTCTCTACTATATCCTGATGCCAAGGTCTCTTCAGCTCTAAAATTATTTGATCCACTGTAATTTTAACTTTATCTGAAGATCTATCATTGTATTTACTGTTCTCAACAGTAATTATCACTGCTATTTTTTCTAAGTGACCCATATTTGGTCCCAAATTTTATGAGGGGCCAAAATGAACCTGATGCTTGAGTGGCCACATTATTCTTGGGCTATGTGAAAAATAAATCCCTTTCTTAAAATTCACTCTTCATTTCTCTGGTTACTTTGGCCTAGATCTATTTCTGGAATTTATTAATGTGGAACATTTTGGCAGAGACAAGTTACAAGTGATTTTAAGTTAATAGGTCTAAAAGAATATAATGTGGGAAGGAAAGAAAACTGTTATGATCAAGTGATAAATTGTATGTCATTTTTTTGTGAAGATGATTACACCAGCAGCAAAACATGTACTTTGAGGCTGTTCTTCCCCTTGTGCTTTTGGCTTCTCCTGGGTCCATATGCATAGTTTGTTCAGATTTACCTTTTGATTAAGGACATTTACACAATGATTGTAGTACACTTAGTTAAGAGGTCATTTGTGCCCAGGGAACATTATGTATGTGTATTTAAGTGAGTCATAGCAGGGATGCATCCAAGACTATAGCCTAGTGAACTAATAAGCAAGCTGATCCAGATAATTAGATATAACTGTGGAAAGAGGAAAAATTCATTTCACTTTTAGCATAAACAAAATTGGGGCTCCTATTTTCTATGTAAATAGTGCAATGGTTAGTTATACTTAGGACAACAGAGAGCCTATCTATTTTTTTTCATTACCAAAGGTAACATCAGTTCTCCCCCAAATCATTCCCTTGTTCTAGTCTGGAAGCAAATATAATCTTGGGACAATTTAATTTTTATAAGGAATTCAGCCAAAGGACAGAGAAACTGAAATCTGAAGTTGGAGCCCCACTGGCTCAATCATTCCATTTTGTCTGTTGAGTGTTTGTTATGGGCTTTACACTAAGTTGAGCCCTGTGAAGTTTACAAAGAAGTATAAGGGTTAATTATTGATGATGTTCATAAAGATTTACCACAAAGGCTAAAAAGAAAAGGCACTGTTTTTTAAAAACTGTATTGTGAAGAAATATCGGGAAGAACTCAATTCTTTTTTAGCAATTCACCAAAACTTTGACCATATAAATATATGTTCATTATAGCCTCACTGCTTCAACCTAAGCCTATTAGTATAAAGAAGGAAGTTTCAGTATTGCCAATACTCTCTATATAGTTTTACTCTAAATTCCTGCTTTTCATATATAAGATTTTTTTGGGTTTTGTTTTGTGGTTTTGGATGGGACCTGTAATTTCATCAATGTAGGGAATGCTTGGCAGCCAGATGGTGCAGTGAATAGAGTGATGGGGCTGGAATCAGGAAGACCTGAGTTCAGAATTTATCTCAGACACTTATATAGCTATGTGACCCTAGGCAAATTCCTTAACCCTGTTTGTCTCAGTTTCCTTATCTGTAAAATGAGTTGGAGAGGAAATTGGCAAATCATTCTACCTTTGTCAAGAAAACCTCAAGTAGGCTCATGATGGGTCAAGACACTACTGAAGATGCCTGAAGAACAACAGGGAATTCTGGATGAAGAGATCCCTTTTAGTAATACACACTAGCAACTACTCTACAACTTGTAGTTTTATAGAAATTACCAAGAGCACTGAGAGTTAGTGTCACATAGCCAGTGTATGTCTGAGATGGGCCTTGAACTCAAGCGTTCTTGGCTACCAGTCCAGCTGTGTCAATTTTCCTCTCTATCTTGTAGTAAGCAAAGACTTCTTGTTGTAACAAGAAGTCTTTGCTCACTACAATCTCCAGATATACCCTATGTTCATCTAGGCAAACACAAGTTTCTGTTTTTCTTCTCTGTGAAGTAAAAATTAAGAGTGTGAAATAGAAAACTTCTATAGAAGAATAAGCTAGATAAAATAGAATAATAATGAAACATTTGTTATTTTATGGTTCTGAAGCCATTCAAAAGATCTCTCTCATCTGATCTTGACAACAATTCAATGAGGTGGGCAGGACTATGTGTATCTATATGCCTACACATAATATGTATATGTAAGTATATTTTTATATTTTTACATATAAATATACATTTATAATTTGTATATAAATAATAAATAAATACATATAAATAATAAATAAATGAATGAATATATATATATACCTAAAGGCAGCTTGGTGCTACAATAGATAGAATGCTAGGCCTGGAGTAAGGAAGACCTTACTAGATACTTACTAGCTGTGTGACCCTGGATAAGTCAATTAGTCCTGCCTCAGTTTCGTTGTCTATCAAATTTAGAGAAGGAAAATGGCAAACTACTTGAGGATCTTTGCCAAGAAAATCCCAAATGTGGTTAGGTAATTTGCTTAAGATGAGACAGAATTTGACCCCAGATCATAAGTCTAGAGCCAGTACACTACCTCTGATATGTGCTCTATTATTCAGAAATGGGCAAATTATTTATATTAAATGTATTAATGGAATTATTCTTTGCCATAATGAATTGAGAATATGAAAGGTTCAAGCCTAACAATGGAAGAATTTATTCAGACTTTGGATGTTTGTTGGTAGACCCCTAGTCTAGGCTAGACGTGACTCAGGCCAGGAAGTCTGATATTGGAATATAGATCATTTAATTATTAACAACAAAGATTTCTTTAGTCCCCTAACAGAAGGATGTTCAATAAATGTTATGCACTAAAAACCCTTTGGAAAAAAAAAAAGAAAACCCCAAATGAGGTCACAAAGAGTGAGATATGATTGACGTGACTAAACAACAACATATCTGTGTGTGTGTGTTTATGTGTAAAATTCAGTTGGGCCAGTCTTGTCCATCCTAGGCCCATTGGTTTCATCCATTTGTGCAAGGCTGTGTTTCTTGTAGGGGCTTGTTTCACACTGGTGATGACATACTGGTTTGCCAGATCTTTATATAATGCATTGGAGGGAGTCTGGGAATCGGTGTGTAGCTGCCACTTATTCTCACATGGCTTCTCATTATACTTTCTGGTACTATTTTCCCACTGAGAACTCACATTTGAAACTTTACCCTTCCTTAAGGTTTCTAGTGGGTGGGGTAATGCTGATCTCCAAGGGTGAGGCTACCCTTAATCCTTATCCCTAAACGTCTCATAAAAGTGGGAGCCTTGCCCTTTGGGTGTCTCCTCCTTAAGGGAGGGATGAAATGGATAAAAAACACAGATTGGGAGGTAGTCAAAATCCTCTCTAATGCTTTTCTAGGAGGACAAGCCTTGAACATCTGTAAAGACTTCCCTGAAATACCAGGCAGGACTCTCCAGAATAGCAGCAGATTTCCTTGAAGGCAGCTGTGTTAGCTTTTAGCCCACTCATACACAATTATTTACCAACTGGAGTCAGTTAGTGCATATGTTATTCAAAAAGTACAGATGTAAGCCAGGCTCAGTGGAGCTGAGAGGTGGAAGCCATTTAGTCCCTGTATCTTGGTTAAATCCATATTGAAAATAAACGAATTAAGCAAATGGAGCAAGATGACACTACATGGCTTTAAAATAGGAGCTCCTTTATTAGGTATAAGGTTAAAAAAACCCCATAGATATTATAATTCAGCCTAAATTTACATCATTCATTCATTCAATAAATATTTATTAAGCTCCTAGAAGCAAAATCTGAATGCAGATTGCTGGTTGCTGCCCATGAAAAAGTCTTTACCAGCTGACTTACATCAGTAAAGAATTACTTCAACTGATTGGACTTTTTCCCTCCTGGAAACCATGAGTGGAACAATATTTAGAGATACTTATTTGCTTCTGGTTAGAGTGGCTGGCTCAAGACTGTTTAGGCACAAGAACTATGTCTTTCTTAACTCCTAAGGAGAGTAATTACAACCTGATTAATGGCGGTCTAGCCATTAGGTCTAGGCACTATGCATACCTTCTTGTGGTAGTTGTTTTAATATACATATAGTATAGAGAGAATTTAGGGCCCACTTTCTCATCTTGCACTGATACTGGAAGGCTGGATATCTAGATTGAGACTGTTCCATCTCTTTTCAGGGTTCTAGGAATAACCCTGCAGAGTTTTTGTGCTTTGTTGGGAGGGGAAGTAGTCTTTCTCTAATGGTCTCCACATTAGCCCCCATCCATTATATTCTTCCCACTATCCATTGACCAATGATCACTTTGATATCACCTCACTAAGGATTAGCATCCCAATGTCAATTTTCTTGTTGATACCTTCTTAAAATCACTGATAACCAGTTAGTATCCATTACCTTTTATGAAAGGATATTTAATGAGAAGATATGGCAAGAACCAAAGTATGAAAATATTCCCTTGAACCACAGCATATTATCCGTTCTATAGCTTGGTCTGGGAAGACTGAACTCACCATTAAAGCAGTTGCTACAACCCATCTTCCCCACCAAAAACAAACAAACAAACAACTAAGCATTCTGTCTTCTACCACCCCAGAGAAAAGGTTCAAGTGGTAACTACAAGGTATTTCTTCTATAAATTTCACTTCTGAATGTGTGGCATAGTCTATAAAGAAGTTCTTCTCTTGCTTGTGGCCATGATGTCTTGAGTCAAGCAGGTTTGAACCAACACACTAGGCTCAGTTGCTCCATTATGGCAAATTTAGCTATGGACTTGTGGCTCTTAAAACCTTTCAGAGCCTATAAGGTTTTTATGCCCATGATATTCATCTATCTGGTGGTGAAATTATCCATAATAATTTCATAAATAATTTTATTTGCATAAGAAACTCCCCTCCTTGGCTCACCCAGTTCTGGTAAATGGGGAAAGATGGTACCACCTATTTCCAAAGTCATTCATTAGCTTTCTGGAAGACTTGAAATCTTCCCCAAAGGATGGGACCGTCACTTTGATTCAATTATTGCTGGAAAACAACTTTTTGAACCATCAGAACTCTTACTAAACACACACACACACATGTAAACAAATAGAGAGAAAGAGAGAGAAGGGCAGAATATCAAGATTTCTGTCCTTATTGGAACCAGTTCATAGGATCATGGTATTATGGATTTAAAGCTGAAAAGGACTTCCAAGATCATCTAGATCAAAGATATTAAACCCAAGGTTGAACATACAGCTGCAAGATTGCTAAGGGTAACCGTAACTAAATAAAAATGTAATTATCAAATATTTAACAAAATGGATAAAAATACAATAAAATACAAATGACATCACAAAAAAATAATATTCATCTACCTGGGATCAGGGAAGAATAAATACAGAAAAGGAGGAAATAAATATGTCATATATTTGAAGCTACACAGTGGGCAGGTAAGGAAGGCCTTACTCCTTGATAGGAGGCTTGCTTATTTCTTCTGCATCACTTGAAAACTTACAGGAATAGAGAGAGCAAGATTTACTGGATCCTTTTGTATGCACGCTCAGCTCTGTCTCAGTAGTGTGATAAAAGATGGAAAGGTTTGCAATTTACTAACCTTATCACAGTAGCCAGGCAAAAGGCTTTTTCCTCACTATATAGTAAGTGGAAAGGAAATGGTTACGGAGTACCTGGGCCTGTTCTGAATTAGGGATAGGGTCCCACATTTCTAGAAGTGGGCTTACCAAGTCTCCATTTAGATTGCCAGACAGCAGGATAGGGCCCTGATCAACCAGTTTCCTGTTACATATGTCTGAATTTATTCCATTTGTTGAGACTGTTTATAAGTTCGGTATACAGCAAATTTAATTTGCGTTGTTGGAGACTTTCCCAGTGGTCTGGATAGAGGAAGAAATGGTGTTGAATTAAGGAGGAGGTGGTTGAATTAAGATTCTAATTAGATAAATTGGCATTAACCATTGCTCCTAGCCTGAGAAAAGAAGCAATTGCTACCCCTCCAAAGAAGCAGGGCTGCTGCAAGGTCTCAGTCACTTCTCTGAGAGCTCCTTAGCTTGGCAGGTCCCTTTGAGTGCCCTCTGGTGAGGAGTAGAATGTGCAGCCATCAAGGTGAAGAAGAAACAGCCTGGTTCCTGGTTCTTTAATTAAAAGTATCAGACTGGTGGCTAAGACTTAAATAAGTGTAATACAAGGTAAAATTTGATATGGGCAAAGAAAAAGAGGTAGGGGGAAAACAGCTCTCTCTTAATCCAACCAATCCAAGGCAGAGTCTCAGTGGAAGAGATTTGTCCTTGTTTAGAAGGGAGACTTTTGTTATTGTTGTTTCAGTCATGTCTCACTCTTTGTCACCCCATTTGGGGTTTTCTTGGCAAAATTATTGGATTGGTTTACCATTTCCCTTTTCTAGCTCATTTTACAAATGAGGAAACTGAGGTGAACAGAGATTTGAGGTGAAGCTGGATTTGAACTCAGAAGACTCATCACTCTGATTCCAGGTCTTGATAGTATCTACTGTGCCACCTAGCTGGCCCAGAATGGAGACAACCCAGTGCATTCGAAGTCTGATTTTTGTCTTTTTTTTTTTTAACTCTTACCTTCGGTCTTGGAGTCAATACTGTGTATCGGTTCCAAGGCAGAAGAGTGGTAAGGGCTAGGCAATGGGGGTTAAGTGACTTGCCCAGGGTCACACAGCTGGGAAGTATCTGAGACCAGATTTGAACCTATGACCTCCAGTCTCTAGGCCTGGCTCTCAATCCACTGAGAACCCAGCTGATTTTTGTCATTTTGCACCATTCTCCTCTTTCAACAGAGGTAGATGAAGACAGAGTTAGCTCTGCAGAAGAGTTAGAAAAAAACAAACATTGGTTTAAATTCTGGCTGGGGTAGGCCATTTAACTTTTCTGGAACTCAGTTTCCCTATCTATAAAATGGAAAAGTTGGATGAAATGACTTCTACAGTCATTTCTATCTCTAAATCTGTGACGATATCAGGCTTCATTGATATGAGTCTTTTATTTTATCATTTTTTTTACTTTGTAACTTTCACTTTATTTTTTTATTTTTTTTAATTTTATTTAGTCAATTTAGAACATTATTCCTTGGTTACAAGAATCATATTCTCTCCCTCCCTCTTCTCCCCCCACCCCTTCCCGTAGCCTACATGCAATTCCACTGGATTTTACAGGTGATGAGTCCTTTATTCTAAGCATCTCTTTTGTATTGGACCGGGGAAAGGACAGAACTGAAGTGACTTCCTTTATACAACTTAAGTCTTGAAAAAAAGAGGCCAGAATCCTTTGGGGCTCTGACATGTGCTGGCTGCAATTTGATTCTATCCCCACATGTGGAAGGGAAAAAATGGGACATGTAACATCTGATGCTGCTCGGGGGTTTACACCATCATTTTTGTCCCGTGCTATTTTGTATTCTTCACTAGAACTTGGTGTTTCTGTTAAATCATTTGCCTCATAGTAGGGAAGGGAGAGTTGCGTTCCTGGATGTTTCCCCTCTTTCTGCCATAATTGCCAGTCAGATACTAAAAGGGTTAAGTCAATTCCATAAGCAGACATTTAAGTTCACGGAGTGAAGGCCACAGAAGAACTAAAAATATTTTGGGAAGTCCATGTCCTGCCAGCAATCTTTGCAAAGCTACTAATTAGCATAGTTGTTGAATATAACTTTCTTTTAGATTGTAAAATTTTCTGTAAAATCACCTTCTTTGGCTAGAAAACAGTCATGCCTGTGTAGGTTGTCACCAGCAGGCTATTTTGTAAAGTCTGCCTGTGGCTTCCTCAGTTTTTCATGATAGTAGAAGAAGAGCCTAGAACTTTCTCCCTCCATTTTCTTCCTTTTTCTAGGGTACATGGAGGCAGGGAGAGCAGCTCTTCTCAGTGTTTTGGGAATATCCAAACTGTCGCTGGTCTCTGTGGGAGCTGGAAATTCCATTCCCTAATAGTGGCAGAAATCCCCAAGTGGCCTCCATAAAATTGGAGGTCTCATGGTATTGTGGGTAAGCAAACATTTTCTGGTTGATTCCCTCTTTTGGAACCAAGAAGGGTGACTAGGTCCATGAGGGCAATGCCAGGAGAATAGCTCTATATGCAACAGATAAGGTGAAGATGAAGCTTATTTGATGAAGCTTTACTCTGTATGAGTGAGTGAAAAATCACAAACTGAAAGATATTTACTTGCTTGCTAGCATTAATTGTAATGAACAGAACACAACACTTTCCTATCAGCTCTTATATATCAAGGGAGGGTGAAAGGAATTTAGCACTCATAAAGTGCCCTGAATGGTCAAAAAGCTAAGGATCAGAGAACAAGAAATACAAAGGATCTCATAGGTCACCTAGACCAATTCCTCATTTTACAGATGAGGAAATGGAGGCTTAGAGAGGAGAAATGTCTTCTTCAGTTTTATATATACACTGCCTTATTTTATTTTGAGTCTAAGTTAAATGTTTTCTAAAAAGAGATGTGTGCACTGAACTCTCCACTGCAAATCAAGATGCGGTAAATAAAAAGATCAAGACAAGTGAGATCTAATACTACTGTCAGTTTAATGTCCACTGTGTTTTATCCTTTATCTTTTTTAACTTTGGTAGTTTTTACTCAAACATTGCAAAAATAAAAAAGGTAATGTGTAAAGATATGTATTTTTTTTTGAAACTTGAAATGGGTTAATAGATTTGATAAAGTTTTAAAAAATAAAAAATAAGCAAACATTAAGGGTGGGATTTGAGCCCAATTCCTCTGACTCCAGAACCAGGGCTCTTTGCAATGTTTCAGAAGCATATCATTTCAGGATGAGATTAGGACACAAAACCAATGGCCGCATATGGAAAGAAAGGAACTAGAGATCTGGAGACTAGTTGAATTGTCCTTGCTTAAACATGGCTAAGAAAGTTAGTTATATATGAATAAGAAGTACCAAGAAACTATCTAAGACTGTAAGTTACAGATGTGTTGCTGATCTGCACAGGTGGAGAGATTTTCCCATATTGATGAAATCACAGATCCAGACAAAAAGTTACTATAGATTATGCACAAAAATGACATTTATTTATTTATTCATTATTTAGGCCCTAAAGAAGTTATTTAACCCCATTGCAATGTCCACAAGTGTAGTCTCTGCTTAAATATATTTAATGTTTCCTTGGTATCTACTGTGCATAGAACATTGGGATGGATCCTAAGAGAATTGTAACATTGAGTTACAACACAGCTGTGACCCTCAAGGAACTTGGGCACTTCATAGGAAGATAAGACTCAAACCCAGATAACTGTAACATCATTTTACATGATAAGTATATTAAAGTGGTAGAAAAAAAATATTTTTATGAAATCTGATGGGGAAGTCATTATTATTATTATTATTATTATTATTATTATTATTATTATTATTATTTTAAACATCCACCATCCACTTTTGAATCCATACAAGAATTGGTTCAAAAGCAGAAGAATGGTAAGAGCTAGGTAAAAGTGGCAAGTGACTCATCCAGGTCACATAGCTAGGAAGTATCTGAGGTCATGTTTGAACCCAGTACCAGCCATCTCTGAACCTGGCTCTCCATCCGCTAAGCCACCCAGCTGTCCCTGGGGAGGTCATTATTAATCAGGCTCTTTGTGCATGTGTGGAGGGGGGGAGGAGAGAAGGAGAAGGAAAAAGGGAGGGAATGAGGGAGAGAGAGAGAGATTGAAAGAAAGAGAGAGATTGAAAGAGGGAGAGAGAGATTGAAAGAGGGAGAGGGAGAGAGGGGGGGAGAGAGACAGAGAGAGGGAAGGAGAGAGAGGGAGAGACAGAGAGAGAGAGAAAGAGAGAGGGGGAGGGAGAGAGAGAGAAGGGATATCGTAGAAATCTTCTTAGAAAGAGTAGCAATTCAGTTGGACTTAGGACAAGTAGGAATTCAAAAGATAAAAATAGGGAAGGGGAGACTTTCATTCATTTAGGACAGGGTTCAAGGGTATATTTGGAGTCAGAGAATTAAGTTTGGTTGAGGTCTATATAACCAGTGTCTTGTTACTGAAATTCTAGGGTCATACACACTAAGTTTATCTTAGTAATATCTCCACTGATTATTTTGATCCTGGCCACAAATCCTCTTGGATCATCTGGATTTGATTAATTTCTAGTTCTTCTCTTGGGATCCACCAACAAGTATGAGGCTAACAAGGCCTGGAACATAGAAGAGGTTTTTTAAAATGCACATGAAGAACAGTGAAAAGGTTCCTGGTGAGTGCCATGAAACCCCTTCCCTCAAACAGGAATTCAGTCATATAATTTCTGAAAATTCAAAGCACTAACTTTTTTAATGGAAAATATGTATTGTAATTTACATTTATATGATGTTGAATATGTACCCAACTGAGTTAGACCATCAACACCCAGATCTCATCACTGGAGATGGATGGCAATGAGGTGGGCCCAAGAATTTTCACACGAAGCATATAACTAAATTATGTTTGGGGTCCCATACCTAGCACTTTCAAAAATCCCAAACTGCTCCTTGTTACAAAGAATCCAAATCACAAATAGATGTTCCTTCTATTCTTATAATAATGGGAAAGAACAACATTGCAGGAATCTCCCTCTCCCCATTCTAATTCTAAGAAAATGATTCTAAATGTTAACACCAACAAAAAAGAATATTACCTAATGCATAGCAAAACACAAAGAAGATTCTATGTGAAACCATAAATTGTTATTTCACATTGCTAGCTTTTAAAAATAGAATAAATTCTATATGTTGCTTTAAAAAATCATCCTGCTAGTCTTTGCTTCCTTCTGAAAATTTGCTTCTTTCCTTTCTATTTTATGCCTTTTAAAAACATTATAATGATCCTCTTTTTTTTTTTGGTGACATCACTATTTATACTCCTACCCTCCCCAAATAACCAAAAGAAAGAAAGGGGGGAAAAGAATTCTTGTAACAAATATAGTAAAATAAAATTAACATAGTGGCCAAGTCTAAAAATACCTAACTCTGCACCTTGTGTCTATATCTCTCTGCTGGGTGACATGCCCTATTTAATAGGTCCTCTGGAAATGTGGTTGGTCATTGCTCTGATCTGAGTGTTTGAGCCTTTTGAAGTTGTTTTGTTTTAGAAAGCTGTTGTCTTCATATAAATTTCCTCTAGGTTTTGAGGTCTTCTGCATCTGTTTATACCACCTAAGATTCTCTGAAATCACCTCGTCTGCCATTTCTTATTGCACAATAATGTTACCTTACATTGTATCCTGAAATTTGTTCAGCTGTTTCTCAACTGATTTAAGGAGCCCTTTCAGATTCTTTCTCCCTTTTATTTCACCTCTAGCATCAGGAAATTTGTTTTGCTAATAATTAATTATTCCCTCCCTAATGTTATCCTCACCCCAATTTGTTTTTTCTCTGTTGAATTTTATATATTTCTATACCAATCTATATGTGTGTGTGTGTGTGTGTGTGTGTGTGTGTGTATGTGTGTGTGTATTTATTCAACTCTTTTCCCATTTCAGATAAGTGAAGTTCATCTGATGTCTACTCCTCTCATCTTTCTTTGGAGATGTCCTCACATAACCCAATTATGAGAAATACCAAGTTCCATAATCTTCTTCCTCCTCCTCTCTATACTTTTAACATTCTTTTTTCTTTGTAAAAACCCTAATAGAACCAGTCTACCCTGAGGACCTCTTTTTCTTATTTCATTTCTTCAATACCTTTGGAAGACATTAAGTTTCTTTTTTTAAATTTATTTTTATTTAATTAATTAATTTAGAATATTTTTCCATGGTTACAAGATTCATGTTCTTTCCCTTCCCTCCCCTTACCCACCTCCAATAGCTGATATGCAATTCCACTGGGTTTTACATGTGTCTTTAATCAATATCTATTTCCATATTATTAATATTTGCATTAGGGTGATCATTTAGAGTCTACATCCCCAACCATATCCCTATCAACCCATGTGATCAAGCAGTTGTTTTTCTTCTGTGTTTCTATTCCCACAGTTCTTCCTCTGGAAGTGGATAGCGTTCTTTCTTGTAAATGCCTCAAAAATGTCTTGGATCATTGCATTGCTGCTAGTAGAGAAGTCCATTACATTCGATTGTGCCACAGTGTATCAGTCTCTGTGTATAAGGTTCTCCTGGTTCTGCTCCTCTCACTCTGCATCACTTCCTGGAGGTTGTTCCAGTCCCCATGGGATTCCTCCAGTTCATTATTCCTTTTAGCATTTAGTATTTTAGCATTATTAGCATTTAGTATTCCATCACCAACATATACCACAATTTGTTCAGCCATTCCCCAATTGAAGGGCATCCCCTCGTTTTCCAATTTTTTGCCATCACAAAGAGCGCAGCTATGAATATTCTTGTACAAGTCTTTTTCATTATTATCTCTTTGGTGTATAAACCCAGCAGTGCCATGGCTGGATCAAAGGGCAAACAGTCTTTTAGCACCCTTTGGGCATAGTTCCAAATTGCCCTCCAAAATGGTTGGATCAATTCACAACTCCACCAGCAAACATTAAGTTTTTGAAGAGACATTTGTTTCTTCTTTCCCTGTGAGAATATTCATACCATTTCATCATACAGTTCCTTCTTTCTGCTCAAATAATTACCTTCCTAGGTTTTTAGTAGATGTCCCCCTTAGTTTGGAGAACTCTTTTTTTTTTAACTTTTTAAACATTATTTTATTTGGTTATTTACAAACATTATTCATTGGAAACAATGATCATTATCTTTTCCTCCCCCCACCCCCCTCCCACCACTTCTCCCATTGCCGGCGCACAATTCCACTGGGTTTCACATGTGTTCTTGGTCGAACCCATTTCCATGTTGTTGGTATTTGCACTAGAGTGTTCATTTAGAGTCTCTCCTCAGTCATTTCCTCTCAGCCCCTGTAGTCAAGCAGTTGCTTTTTATCAGTGTTTTTACTCCCACAGTTTATCCTCTCTTGTGGGTAGTGTTTTTTAGATCCCTGCAGATTGTTCAGAGACATTGCATTGTCCCTAGTGGAGGAGTCCATTACCTTCGATTGTACCACAGTGTATCAGTCTCTGTGTACAATGTTTTCCTGGTTCTGCTCCTTTCACTCTGCATGACTTCCTGGAGGTTGTTCCAGTCTCTGTGTAATTCCTCCACT
Source organism: Monodelphis domestica (assembly GCF_027887165.1). NCBI lineage: Eukaryota > Metazoa > Chordata > Mammalia > Didelphimorphia > Didelphidae > Monodelphis > Monodelphis domestica. The sequence continues at coordinate 233,926,374 of NC_077229.1, forward strand.
TTATTATTCCTTTTAGGCACAATAGTATTCCATCACCAACATATACCACAATTTGTTCAGCCATTCCCCAATTGAAGGGCATCCCCTCATTTTCCAATTTTTGGCCACCACAAAGAGCACAGCTATGAATATTCTTGTACAAGTCTTTTTCCTTATTATGTCTTTGGGGTACAAACCCAGCAGTGCTATGGCTGGATCAAAGGGCAGACATTCTTTTATCACCCTTTGGGCATAGTTCCAAATTGCCCTCCAGAATGGTTGGATCATTTCACAACTCCACCAGCAATGAATTAATGTCCCTACTTTGCCACTTCCCCTCCAGCATTCATTACTTTCCATAGCTGTCATGTTAGCCAATCTGCTAGGTGTGAGGTGATACCTCAGAGTTGTTTTGATTTGCATCTCTCTGATTATAAGAGATGTAGAGCACTTTTTCATGTGCTTATTAATAGTTTTGATTTCATTGGCTGAGAACTGCCTGTTCATGTCCTTGCCCATTTATCAATTGGAGAATGGCTTGATTTTTTGTACAATTGATTTAGCTCTTTGTAAATTTGAGTAATTAAACCTTTGTCAGAGATTTTTATGAAGATTGCTTCCCAATTTGTTGCTTTCCTTCTGATTTTAGTTATATTGGTTTTGTTTGTACAAAAGCTTTTTAATTTGATGTAGTCAAAATTATTTATTTTACATTTTGTGACTCTTTCTATGTCTTGCTTGGTTTTAAAGTCTTTCCCTTCCCAAAGGTGTTCCATGTATACTATTCTGTGTTTACCTAATTTACTTATAGTTTCCTTCTTTATGTTCATGTCAGTCACCCATTTTGAATTTATCTTGGTGTAGGGTGTGAGGTGTTGATCTAATCCTAATCTCTCCCACACTGTCTTCCAGTTTTCCCAGCAATTTTTATTGAATAGTGGATTTTTGTCCCAAAAGCTGGGATCTTTGGGTTTATCATATATTGTCTTGCTGAGGTCACTTGTCCCAAGTCTATTCCACTGATCCTCCTTTCTGTCTCTTAGCCAGTACCAAATTGTTTTGATGACTGCTGCTTTGTAATATAGTTTGAGATCTGGGACTGCAAGGCCCCCTTCCTTTGTATTTTTTTTTCATTATTTCCCTGGATATCCTTGATCCTTTGTTATTCCAAATGAACTTTGTTATGGTTTTTTCTAAATCAGTAAAGAAATTTTTTGGAAGTTCTATGGGTATGGCACTAAATAGATAGGTAAGTTTGGGTAGGATGGTCATTTTTATTATATTGGCTCGTCCTACCCATGAGCAGTTACTTTTTTTCCAATTGTTCAAGTCTAGTTTTAGTTGTGTGGAGAGTGTTTTGTAGTTGTGTTCATAAAGTTCCTGTGTTTGCCTCGGGAGATAGCTTCCAAAGTATTTTATTTTGTCTAAGGTGATTTTGAATTAGATTTCTCTTTCTAGTTCTTGCTGCTGAGCTGTGTTGGAAATATATAGAAATGCTGATGACTTATGTGGGTTTATTTTGTATCCTGCAACTTTGCTAAAGTTGTTGATTATTTCAATTAGCTTTTTGGTTGAATCTCTAGGATTCTTTAAGTAGATCATCATGTCATCTGCAAAGAACGATAGCTTAGTCTCCTCCTTGCTTATTTTGATGCCTTCAATTTCTTTTTCTTCTCTAATTGCTACTGCTAGTGTTTCTAGTACAGTGTCAAATAGTAGAGGTGATAATGGGCATCCTTGTTTCACTCCTGATCTTAATGGGAATGGATTTAGTTTATCCCCATTGCAGATGATATTGGCTGATGGTTTTAGATCTATACTGTTTATTATTTTTAGGAATGACCCTCCTATTCCTATGATTTCTAGTGTTTTCAATAGGAATGGATGTTGTATTTTATCAAAGGCTTTTTCTGCTTCTATTGAAATAATCTATTGATTATTCAATCTATTGAAATATTGAACCAGCCCTGCATCCCTGGTATAAATCCTACTTGATCATGGTGGATGACCCTTCTGATCACTTGCTGGAGTCTTTTTGCTAGTATACTATTTAAGATTTTTGCATCTATATTCATTAGGGCGATTGGTCTATAATTTTCTTTCTCTGTTTTTGATCTGCCTGGTTTTGGAATCAGTACCATGTTTGTGTCATAAAAGGAGTTTGGTAGAATTCCCTCTTTGCTTATTATGTCAAATAGTTTGTATAGTATTGGGATTAACTGTTTTCTGAATGTTTGATAGAATTCACTTGTGAATCCGTCGGGCCCTGGGGATTTTTTCTTAGGGAGTTCTTTGATGGCTTGTTGGATTTCATTTTCTGATATGGGATTATTTAAGAGTTCTATTTCTTCTTCTGTTAGTCTAGGCAGTTTGTATTTTTGTATATATTCATCCACATCCCCTAGATTGCTGTATTTATTGCCATATAATTGGGCAAAATAGTTTTTAATGATTGCCTTGATTTCCTCTTCATTGGAGGTGATGTCCCTCCTTTCATCTTTGATGCTGTTAATTTGCTTTTCTTCTTTCCTTTTTTTAATTAGATTGACCAGTACTTTGTCTATTTTGTTTGTTTTTTCAAAGTACCAGCTTCTAATCTTGTTTATTAGCTCAATAGTTCTATCACTTTAGACTTTATTAATTTATCCCTTAATTTTTAGGATTTCTAGTTTGATTTTCTGCTGAGGGTTTTTAATTTGATTGCTTTCGAGGTTTTTTATTTGCATTTCCAATTGATTGATTTCTGCTCTCCCTAGTTTGTTAATATATGCATTCAGGGATATGAATTTACCTCTGATTACTGCTTTGGCTGCATCCCAAAAGGTTTGAAAGGATGTCTCGCCATTGTCATTTTCCTTGATGAAATTATTAATTGTTTCTGTGATTTGTTTTCTAACTAAACGATTTTGGAGTATCATATTGTTTAATTTCCAATTAATTTTTGATTTGGTTTTCCACGTACCATTACTGATCATTATTTTTATTGCCTTGTGATCTGAAAAGGCTGCATTTATTATTTCTGCTTTTCTGCATTTGTATGCCATGTTTCTGTAACCTAGTGTATGGTTAATCTTTGTGAATGTGCCATGTGGTGCAGAGAAGAAGGTGTATTCCTTTTTGTCCCTATTTATTTTTCTCCATATGTCTATTAACTCTAATTTTTCTAAGATTTCATTCACTTCTTTTACCTTTCTTATTTATTTTTTGATTTGATTTATCTAAATTTGATAATGGTTGGTTCAAATCTCCCACTAATATTGTTTTACTGTCTATTTCTTCCTTCAATTCTCCTAGTTTCTCCATTAGAAATTTGGGTGCTATATTATTTGGTGCATACATGTTGATTAATGATATTTCCTCATTGTCTAAAGTCCCTTTTAACAAAATATAATTACCTTCCCTATCCCTTTTAATCAGGTCTATTTTTGCTTTGGCTTTATCAGATATCATGATTGCAACTCCTGCCTTCTTTCTATCAGTTGAGGCCCAGAAGGTCTTACTCCATCCTTTAATTCTGACCTTGTGGGTGTCTACCCACCTCATGTGTGTTTCTTAAAGACAACATATGGTAGGGTTTTGGATTCTAACCCATTCTGCAATTCATATACATTTTATGGGTGAGTTCATCCCATTCACCTTCAAAGTTATGATTGTGACTTGTGAATTCTCTGGCATTTTGATATCCTTCCCTAATTCTAACCTTTCTTCTTTAGCTCCAACCTTTTAATCCAGTGATTTACTTTAAATCAGTCCCCCTTGTCCCCTCCCTTGATATGTTTCCCTTTCTAGCCCCTCCCTTTTTGTTCCCTCCCTCTCCCCCCTCTCCTTCCCTCCCCTTTTGTTTTCCCTCCCCCCTACCCCCTTTGGTTTTCCCTTCTCCCTACCTTTGTTGGGTAAGATAGAATTCAAGATCCCAATGGATCTGGATGTTTTTCCCTCTCAGAGTTGATTTCCCCGAGAGTAAGATTTAAGTAAAAACTCTCTTCCTCTCCTTCTTATAGGAGTTTTTTCCCTCCCCTTCACCTGTGAATCTTTGTGTGAGAAAGATTATTCTATTTGATTTTTCTTTTTCCCCTATTTACACATTACATTTTCCATATATTAATATATATAGGTTGATATAAATGTAGTCCTTATAGAAGAGAGTTTGAATAAATGAAAAGATAACAATTTTCTCCTTTTCCCTTTCCTTAATATTTACCTTTTCAGGTATTCCATGCTCTTTGTTTTTCAATATCGAACTTTCCACAGAGCTCTGGTCTTTTCTTTGCAAAAAGTTGGAAATTTTCTATTTTGTTGAATGCCCATACTTCCCTTGGAAGTATATAGTCAGTTTTGCTGGATAGCTGCTTCTTGGTTGAAGACCCAGCTCTCTTGCCTTTCTGAAGATCATGTTCCATGCCTTACAATCATTCAGAGTGGAACTTGCAAGGTCTTGTGTGACCCTGATTGGCATTCCTTTATATCTAAATTGTCTTTTTCTGGCTTCTTGTAGGATTTTTTCTTTTGCTTGAAAGCTTTGGAATTTGGCAATTACATTCCTGGGAGTTGTCTTTTGGGTATTTAGTGTAGAGGGTGTTCTGTGAACTCTTTCAGTGCCTGTATTGCCCTCTTGTTCTAGGATCTCTGGGCAATTTTCTTTGATTATATCTTGTATTACGATGTCGAGTTTGCTGTTTATTTCTGGATTTTCTGGTAGTCCAATTTTTCTTAAATTATCTCTTTTTCCTCTGTTTTCCAAGTCTGTCACCTTGTCAGTGAGATATTTTATGTTCTCTTCTAATTTCTTGATCTTTTGGCTTTGCTTTATTGATTCTTGCTCTTTTACCTGCTCGTTGTCTTCCAGTTGCCTTTTCTGACCTTTAAAGCCTGGTTTTCCTTTTCAGTTTGGTCAAACCAGTTTTGTAGTTGCGTGAAATTCTTTTGCATTAATTCCCACTTTTCCTGCCAGAAGGCTTCCATCTTTTTTATCATTTTCGATTCAAATTCTTCAAAAGTTTGTGGAGAGTTTCCATTTCCTTTGGAAGGTTTCGGCGCATTTGCTTGTGTTTCCTCTTCTATCTCCTCTGTATTTTGTATTTTTGCTCCATAAAATGTGTTCAAAGCTGTCCCCTTCTCGTTTTTCTTGTTGTTTTGAGCCTTTTTCCTTCTGTGCTGTTTGCCATCTCTATCTGAGTGAGGGGGGCTGGCTCTTCTGTTATCTGTCTGGTGTTCAGTGGCTTTAGCCCCAGGCAAATTTTCTGTCTTCCCCAGGAAGCCCGGAATTGCTGGTGTTTCGGTGTTTCGGTGTTACTACCCTCCTTAGTTCCCTCCCAATGCTTCTCTGTTGCCTTACTTCTATGCTCTGCGCCTGGCTTGACACTCTCAGATGTATTTCAATGCCTTTGCTGGCCAGAGGAGCCTGCACTCTGAGGGGGAGGGGCCGTGGCTTCCAGGAGCTCCAAGGGCTGGTGATAGGATTAACCTCAGACTGAGTGTGCCCTGAGGCAGGGACCTTTGGTGAGACTCAGATGGAAGGATCTTGTCAGGGGGCTACAGGCTCCCCCCGTCTCTCTCTGTTTCCCTGCTGTCTGGGTACCCACTTGACTGGCTCAGGTTGTTTTCAGGGTGCGGCCTTCAGAATAGCCGTCTCCCGAGGCCCTTTTGCCTGCCCTGAGGTTCCTGCTGCTGCCTCGGATTCAGCGCTCTGGGTTGGGGGGGATGGGTCCTGGGACCTTCCTTTTGCCTAGCCCTTAGATCTGAGTGATCTCGGGTTCTGACTTTTAGGGGGCCGTACCTTTTGATCCAGGTCCAGGAGGAGTGTTCCCGGGGTCTATTCTATTGTTTGTTTTGAATTTCGGTGCCCTAGGAGCATTCCGTTTGAGATCGGTAAGGAAGGCTTTCTGGAGCTCTGAACTTTAGCTTTATCTAAGCTGCCATCTTGACCGGAAGTCCTTGGAGAACTCTTAAACATTTGGGGAGATTAGATCCCACCTGCCTATCCAACCTGGGACTAATAACATATATGATATTTTCCTGTAATTGCCATCTTCTGCCTTTTGGCCACCCACCTGTCCTTGACGTGTGTGTGTGTGTGTGTGTGTGTGTGTGTGTGTGTGTGTGAAATTAAATTGGCTGTGGCAAATTTGCTTCATCCCCTAAAAGAAATACTGTTGGCTTCCATTTTCTTCTGAAACTGCTCTCTCTCCCATTCTCCAGATTTTCCCAGTGAGTTATATTTCATGCTTCTCTTTGCAAATCACTGAACGTTAGCCTCATGGGAGAGCTCCTAGAAAAAAATTTAAAGGGCCAGCACAGGGGGCAGCTGGGTGGCTTAGTGGATTGAGAGCCAGACCTAGAGATGGGAAGTCCTAGGTTCAAATGTGGCCTCAGATACTTCTTAGCTGTGTGACCCTTGGCAAGTCACTTAACCCCCATTGCCTAGCCCTTACTGCTCTTCTGCCTTAGAACCAACACACAGTATTGATTCTAAGATGGTTTTTTTAAAAATTAAAATAAAATAAAGGGCCAACACGTCTCTTGTGGGCAGCTAATATACCAGGGAGGCCTTGGCATCGTATGGTGCAGAGCCTAGGATTTAGCATTAGAGGACTTGGGCTTCATTCTTATCATTACTACTTAATTGCAAATTTGGGACCTATTTTTATCACCTATAAAAATAGGGTGAAGGGAACAAACATTTAAGTACCTATTATGTGCTAGAAACTACATTTATTGTATTTTTATTTGTATTCTCAGAACTTAGCATTGTACCTGGCACACAGCAGACACTTAAAAAAATGTCAATTGGTTTATGGACAATTATTGATTGACTAGTGATGGCTTGATTCTCTCCTAAAATGCCCCTGGTTCCACTCTACTCACTAAGATGGAAATGTTATGTGTGCAATTCCTGTAAAGAATGATACCACACCATGATGTTGTTGAAGAATAGCCTAGTTAAGGTTATAAAGACTTATCACCAAGGGTTGGCTACTGGAAAATGAATTGTTTTGGCCTCTGAAACTCAAGTAGATCCTTTACTAATACACAGAGAGGTTGTTGTGTGCCCTGTGCAGATGGTAACAACATGGAACAGTGGTGTCAAATTAAAATAGAAAATGGTGGTCACTAAACAGTTCATAAGGGTCCTCATAGGTTATTTATTGTCTTGGAAAATGATAACAAGTTTATGTATACAAGTTGAGAACCCAAACTGGTTTCCAAACTAAATTCAAACTCAGTCTTGGCAGGAGGAAACGTATATGCATAAAGAAACTGGGGGAAAGGGAGAGATTTTTTGGTATCTCCAATACCTAGCATTGCTTAGCACAAAATGGGTAATCTCCACTTGCAAAGAGCTTGTACTCTCATAGGAACAAAAATAAATCTCTACATAATAACTAGAAAGAGAATAAATGCAAAGTAATTAAATGCAAGGTAATTTGAAAAGGAGGGCATCAGTGGTTGAGGGGTTCAGAACTCCATCTAGAAAAAACAGTGCTTGAGCTGAGTCTTGAAGAAAGAGGATTCTATGAGAGGGAAATGAAGTAAAGGAGTATGTTCCAGATATGGGGGATGGCCAATGCCAAGACATGGTCAGGAGAAATGGAATATTGTTGTGTGTGAGGACAGACATAAGGCCAATTTGGCTATATCACAGAGTGTGGAAGAGGGAGTAATACCTACTGAGGCTGGAAAGAGGTTGGAGCCAGGTTATAACAAACACTAAATAATTTATGGGTGTTTACTGGAATTGATTGAAGGGTGGTCAAATCTGTGCTTAAGGAAAGCCATTTTGGTGGCAGAAATTGAAGTCAGTCTGGAGTAGGGAAAGAATTAAGGCAGAGACACCACTCAGGCAGCTGTACTAATAATTCAGGTGAGAGGTTCTCAGACATAATTTGACCCTTTACAAGGTGAAGATGGTCTGAACTAAGGTTCCAAAGTAGATGAACAGTAGAGGCAAGGCAATAGGGTTAAGTAACTTATCCAGGGCACACAAGTAGGAAATGTCTGAGGTCAGAGTATATATGATGTTTTTTCTCTAATTCATCATCACATTTTTTTAAATGTATCTTTAAAAGTATTTTTATTTTACTATTTCTTTTATTTTTTAAAATTTCATTATTTTTTTTGGTTACAATACTCACTTTATTTCCCTCCCTCCCCTCCATCCACCCTTCCCTCAGCCGACGCACATCATCACACTTTTTAAAACTTAGTGTTTACTTATTTATTTTTTTGTAAATATATGTGATATATATTTACATGTAAAATTACATGTAATAAATTTCCACATGTTTTCTGAAATTATAAGATCCAAATTCTCTCCCTCCCTTCCCTCTCATTTGACAGTGCTTTTGTTACTCTATTCTTTTGCACATTTGTCATTTCCTTTGCCACAATAATATTTCATTACATGAATATACTCATTTCTCAATCATCCCTCAACTGTTAAACACATTAGCTGTTTCTTATTATTTGCTATTATCAATAATGCTGCTCTAATTTATTTTTTTAATATATAGGTTTTTCCCCTCTTCCCATCAATAACATTTTTATGGTACAGTCCTACCGGAATCAATAGGTCAAAAGATATGATCATTCTCTACATATTTCTGTGCTTTTCAAAAAGATTGTTCTGATTCCCAGCTGTACTAGTGAAGCAATAGTCTACTAATTTCTCCACAGATCTTCCAGATCAATTTTAGGTTTTTAACTGTTGTTTAAAGTTAATCAAGAAGTAGTTGAAGGTTGTCTTTTTTTTTTTTTAATGATGCCATTTATCTTTATATCACAGGAATTTCCCATTCTCCCCTCCAGACCAAGTCCCTATCCTCCCCACAGTGATGGATAAGAAAGGGAAAACTTGATTCCCTGAAACTAATAAAGCTATTCTTTCTTATGTGACCAAAGAGTGGGAATGCTTTCCTTTAATCCAACTGAGAGATGTCACTTTATTCAGAGGCAGTATTGTGGACTGGATAGAACAGATATAGAAGACATGAGTTCAGTCTCACTTTTGACACACACTAGTTATGCAATTCTGAGCAAGTTACTTCTCAGAGCTTTAGGCAACTCTAGACTATAAATTGCAGAGAAATTGTCACCTTGCATTGATAGAGGGAGTTTCTTAATTGGTGTTCTCTATACCAATATCCCAGTGAAATCACAACTTCACTCCTGGTTCATCTCTTTGTTCATCTTTGCCTGGATTTAACGGGAAGTAATTATCATTGAATTTAAGAACTATACTTTAAGAACAAAATCCAACCCATACACAAAAGGAATGCCACTGTAACATACCTGATTTGATATTTCTAATTGGTAAGAAGCTTTTCTGGATATCAAACCTAACTTTGTCTTTGCAATTTCCACCCCATTGCTCTTGGTTCTTTTTTGAGTTTAAACAGAACAAATCTAAGTCCACTTCCATATGAGAATCTTTCAGGAGGACAGCTGTCATTCTCCCAAGTCTTCTCCCAGTTCCCTCAACTGGTCCTCATATGGTATCGTTTCAAGACCTTTTACCATCTTGATTACAATTTTCTGAAGTTTCCAACTTGTCAATGTCCTTCTTAAACTGTGGTGCTAAGGACTGAATAAACAGAATGATGAGGACCCCAGAATACAGGAGGACTATCTCCTTCCAATTCCTGGAAGCCAAGCCCCTTAATAGAGCCCAAGATCACATAAGATTTTTTGGCAGCCAAGTCTTACTACTTATTCATATTGAACTTATAGTCCATCAAAACCACCCAGTTTTTTTCAGAAAATCAACTGTTAATTCCATGCCTCCCCGATCTTCTGTCCATGAGGTTGATCTTTTTTGTTTCTAAGTGAAAAACTATTCCTTTTGAATATCATCATATTAGTTTCAGTCCAATGCTTCAGTGCTCTCTCCAGGGTACCACCTAACTATATCAGACTCAACAGACAAATACCTTTTTTTTCCTCTTGCAGAAATTACTTTTCTTTGTGTCTTTAGAATTTCATACTTGAGAGTCACCTGTGTCTCCTGATCTGACTTCCCCTGAAGCATCTTATTCCATGTGATCCTATCTATCTTTATTTTTTCTCTGAATTTTTTGAAATCTGCTTCATTCAAGTCTACTATGCTTTCAGATGATGCCCACATTTTTCTTCTTTCTTATCACTAACTCTAGGATGGAAATTATGGTCATGTTCCTGCAAATTTTCTACCATTTCTACTGAAGCAAACAGTTTCTCCTTGTAAGTGAAAATCATATCCAGAATAGCGTTTTCCCCTTGTTTGTTCCTCCAGCTTTTGAAGAATAATTATCACAAAGGCAAGTCAAGAAGTCATTAGCTGACTATTAGCAATGCAACAAGCCAGGACATTCCTGAAGGACTTAAAAAAGAATGCCATCCACATTGAGAGAAAGAACTATGGGAGTCGAAAAACAAAAGCAAAGCGTGTGATATCACTTATCACAGGTATATATGGATATATGACTTGGGGTTTGGGCTCTATTGCAAAAATGAATAATATGGACATAGGAATCAAGTGATAACATTTGTACAACCCAGTGAAATTGCTGGTTAGCTCTGGGAGGGGGGAGGGAAAGAAAATGATTCCTGCAAACATGGAAAAAAATTTTTAAAATTAAATAAATAAATAAAATAAAATGTTTAAAAAATAAGTCAGCTGCTCTGCTTTTGGCAGAGAGAGAACTTTAACAGATGTCTGAGTAAGCAACTGAAGTCTTCACAATACTACTATATCATGCCTCTGTTCTAAGTTTGTGATCTATTTCCTAATTTCCTCATCTATTTCCTTTTTCTGTCCAAGTGGTCTGTAGAAGACTTCCATGCCCAAATCATTTCTTTTTCTTCCTCCTTTTACTTTTATGCAGATGCTTTTTGTTATGCTTTCCCACTCTGTATCCCTGGCCTCCTTCCTATAAATATACTTTCCTAATATGCCATGGTTCTCCCATCCCCATTTTACCTAATTCATTTCTTTTTGAATAAAATATTCCAGAGACAGAGCTGAAGAGTTAAAGAAGTGATTGGTTTCAGAAAGGTATTTCCTCCAAGGGCTCTCTGATTTAATGCTATAGTTCTGCTTGGTAAATCAAAACCATTAACTTAAACCATGTAACTATGTTCTATTTTGCTACGGAATTTTATCTTTTGTTTCAAAGATTACCATAGGGGGTAGGTAGGTGGCTCAGTGGATTGAGAGCCAGGCCCAGAGATGGAAGGTCCTGGTTTCAAATCTGGCCTCAGACATTTCTCAGCTGTGTGACCCTGGGCAAGTCACTTAACCCCCATTGCCTAGCCCTTACTACTCTTTCACCTTGGAACCAATACAGAGTATTGATTCCAAGATAGAAGGTAAGGGTTTAAAAAAAAGATTACTATCAAAGGAAAAGTAGAAATTGATTGGGACAGAAGGACCCTTAATTTGCAAGGGAAGCCTTGATCTTTGGACTTTTCTATAAGCAGAAAATCTTGCACATTCAAAAATATCTTTGACAGACTTGGGTAAAACTCAGAGTACCAAGTTTTTCCATTATTTTTCTATCCTGTGACATCTACTTATTTGTAGGACTGATCTGTTCGGCATGGCCCAGACTACTTCCCAGTCCTGGAAGATTATAGCATGTAGGAAATCTTTCCCTTAGCTTCTCCCAAGAGAAATCAACCTAAGAAAGACCCATCAGAGGCAATTACAGCAGTGCTGGGTTCAGGAAACGTCTAGAATTTTGAGATTGGAAGATTATCAAGAAGATCATAGGATAACAGATTTAAAGGTAGAAAAAATGAAGTTTATTAAATGCCTCCTATATGTTAAGCACTAAACTAAGCTCTGAGAATGAATTAAAATTAAAATTGTCATCTTAAATATCTTATACTTGGAGGGGGATAATAATTTGTATGTATACAAACATGTACAGAATCTATGCAAAATGAATACAACATAGTATGAAGCAGGAGGTCCCTAGCCAGGGGATGAGAGTGGAGTAAATAATAGGAAAGACTTCATGTAGAATGTGTCCCTTGAGCTGAACTTTGAAAGAAACCAGGAATTCTAAGAAGTGAGGAAGGAGAGCGTTCCATGCGTGGAGATAATCTACGAAAAGACAAAGAGAGAGGAGAGATCTTTGAGTCTGACCCCTTAACTTACAGCTGAGGAAACTGAGGTCCATCAAAATTAAGTGACTTGTTCAAGGATGCAGGAGGGATAGTTCAGAGCTGAGGCTTGAACTTGGGTCCTCTGACTCCAAATACAGAACTTTTTCTATTATATTCTAATAATTACCAAGTTACATTTCCTTTAATAGTAGAGAAAGGCAGCAAAAGTTAGCAGATGGCAATAAACCTGTGAGATTCTACAGGAGACTATATGTCGACAACTTGTGGTAGGTTAGGTTATGATTACTTATATATTGCATAGAAAAGAGCCAGCTGCTACTAGTAAATCTGACAGGCAGGACATAAGGATTTGCCATTCAGGAAGCAGCCATTTGGCAATTTGTGCTCATACCTTTTAAATTTATCTCTGCCTCACCTCCTTGTTTTGTCACCCAGGCCCCTAATCCTGCTTCCCCTTTGCTCCCCATAAAAATGTCTTGCTGACCACTGGTTTATGTACGCTGTTTGTGTTTGGTAGTTTCTCATTTAACAATTCCTTCCATATGTTTGAGTCAGACTCGCTAGAGTACCTGTTCTTCCTTTTTTGGGGAACCTTTTCATAATCCAAAGTGTTTTAAAAAAAAAAAAACCAAAAACAAGCTTCCAGGATCAAAGGAACAAGAAAGTGTAATAAACATAATAGTGAAATGGTGATTAAGAACTCTGGGTTGTGTTCTTGGGCCATGTTTTCCTTGTTATGTCCAAGTTTTTCTTAGTATACAATGATGAAAGTAATATCTACTTTTCACTGGGAAAATAATAAAATATTTTGGGAAAAAATCTTTTGGGAAGGTGGCTATAGAATACTTAGCAGAGTATTTTTTTTTAATTTCCTTCAGTTGTGGTTGGTATTTACAACCCAGAAACCATGGCAGCTTCATTTGTGGGTTAATTGAGCCTGGGAATGTGCCCAGTACTTGAACCTGAGGTGGAAGAATAATTTTCTGGGTAACCACTGCTTGCACTGGGTGGTTGTGTTCAAGCAATCCCCTTTGCATGTGATTTTTGGTCTTGAATCCCTATTTAAGCCATAAAACTCCCCGGGCTTCTCAGTTCTAACAGGAGTCCCCATCTGTGTCAAGCAAAGATTTGGTGCCAAAATCAAAGCTGAGCCTCTGTGCCTCTGAGCTCATAAACACTTGAGATAATTCATTTCCCTCACCAGTAAACTCTACTCCACTAATTTATATAGTTCTCAAGATTTAAAGATTTCCTCAAAAGGGAAAACTCTTCAATTTGATAGAGAATAAATCCCCTTCCTCTAGCAATGTACAGTCTGGGTAACTCACTTTAGTAGTAGGGGACCAAGTCTGAATTTTCTATTTATTGTTTCTGTCTCTACTTCTGCTTGGTTCTAGCATGCTTTTCCAGGGAACTGGGTAGCAAACGTCGTTGTCTAGAAATTTCTTCCCCTTTCTTTAGGAGACTTAATTCAAGGGTTCTCAACCATTCCCTTTGTACCCAGGCCATAGTTTTCTCCTTCCCTGGAGCCATATGATTCATTCTCCAGAATCTCTTTTATTACTCTTCTTATATTACTTTTTTGGTAGTTCTCACCAGGGTCAAGAAATTCTGTGCATGTATGTGAGGGAAGTCTGCTGTCTGCTTTCTATGACAATGCATGGCATCCCCCCTTTATCTATATTTATTTACCATGTTCTCTATTTTCCAGACTTGTGGCTCATTTTTAAGACAAACCCAAGGATGAAGCTAAGATATAAACTAGCCTTGACTCAATCAATCATCCCCAAACTCTTCATACTCTAAGAGATATGAACCAAACCTTTCACCTGGTATCAGTATGGATGCTCGTACTTCATCTAGGGAGATATGTTTAAAACCCAAGAGTAAACTTCTTTCTTACTAAGTTAATCAAGCTACCCTCACCATAAACTCTACACAAAAATATGATCCTTTCTAAGAACAGGACAAAATTTAACTACCCTCTGATTAGTCATATAAGCAGGACAAATTTAAGTCAGAATGTAATCTTGAGTAATTAAAAAAGATACCAAGGGGGAAGTTGGGTGACTCAGTGGATTGTGAGCCAGGTCTAGAGATCTGGCTAGAGGTCCTGGGTTCAAATTTGACCTCAGACACTTTCATAGCTGTGTGACCCTGGGCAAGACTCTTCCCCTTCATTGCCTAGCTCTTGCTGCTCTGCCTTGAATCCAATGCACAATATCGATTCTAAGAGAAGAGGAGGGTTTAAAAAAACCAAAAACAAAGATCTAGCTTCAAATTGACCACTACTGCTTCTCTCACTAGATTTCTAGTTGTTAGCAGTCTCTACTTATTCTCACTTGCCCAGCCCAAGTAGCAGCAGTTCACCTTGACTCCTTTGGAAGAGTAAGAAATCTTCCAGGACTCTTACAGTGCTTTAAGGTTTGCTAAATAATCTTTAGATATGAACCTGAGTATAACAAGCTACTTGCCCCTGTCAGAGAGGAGACAGCTTGCCTACTTGACTTTCTGAGCTGGCTCCAGTCTAGATATATCTGGTGATTCTTTTTTACAATAAAACCAGAAACTTTTCCTAGGTTCTGTCCCTTCCTAGTTAGCCAGGAAGCCAAAAGACATGGAGTCACCCACTGCTTCTTGCTCCCTGCCCCATGGTTGTTTGTTTCTGATAAAGAAAAGGTTGCTAGGGCAAACTCTGTACTGTAAACTCAGTAGGGATTGCTCACTTTCTTCCTCTCCTCTTCCTTTTTGCTGTTTCATTTACAGTGAATGACAGTTCAGTGCCAGCAGCTCCCAAGACATTTTAGATTCTCCTTCTTGCTTAAAGCAGCTGAGATGCTTTTTCCCTTAAAGCACTAAAAAGTCCACATTTGCATCAAATGGAACTTGCTGTTGGAAACAGAATTATTCTAGTGGAAACTGGTTTCTTCCACCTAAAGGATCTCTTTTTGTCTTTCCTAAAAGCAAATCTCTACGTAAACCAGACCTAGGAAGAAAATGACTCTACTGAGTCACAGCGAAAGCAGAGAGTACTTTTAGTAGATTTTTCAATAAAAGTGTTTGGTTATATTGAGACATATGGAGATTTTCTTTCTTTCTCCAGATACTTCCAATACCCTGCAAATTACCTGTGCCTATAAATATGTTATCTGTTTATCTTCTCTTAGCTATCCCTCTGTGCATCAGGCTATCCCTGAGGACCGATCTGTCTCCTGTTCTTCCATCCCTCCAACTTCTTCTTGACTATCTATCTATCTATCTATCTATCTATCTATCTATCTATCTATCTATCTATGTGATAGAAAAGTAGCTAAGTGGCACAGTAGATAAAATATCAGTCCTGGAGCCAGAAAGATCTGAATTCAAAACCAGTCTCAGATACTTATTAGCTGTGTGACTTAATCTCTCCCTCTGCCTCAATTTCCTCAGCTGCAAAATAGTGATCCTAATATCAGCAGCTCATAGAATTTTGAGTATTAAATATTTGAGAAGTGCTCAGCACAATGTCTACTACATTTTTTTTTATTGTTGTTATTGTTCAGTCGTTTCAGTTATGTCTTACTCCTCAAGACCCCCTTTGGAGTTTTCTTGGCAAAATGGAGAGGTTTGCCATTTCCTTCTCTAACTCATTTTACAGATGAGGAAACTAAGGCAAACCAGGAAAAATGACTTGCCCAGGATCACACAGACAACAAGTATCTGCAGCCAGATTTGAACTCAGGAAGATGAGTCTTCCTGACTCCAAACCTAATATGCCATCTCACTGCCCTCCTGCCACAGAGTAGGTGCTTTAAAAATGCCTTTTCCAAAAAAAAAATAAAAAGCGAATTTATATTACTTAATATCTGTGATTTTTTTAATTCATAGAAAATTGATGCTATTGAAAAAAAAATGCCTATTGCCCCGCTCCTCCCACATTTCTCTCCTATAAGCAACATGCATAATATGAAGACTGCCTGGGTTAGGAATATAGCTGTGGCAGTGAAACAGAATACATAAGGGAACAAACTGGCTTAAATCGACATGTTTTATCCACTTGAGCTATTCAGTTCAATCAAATAGAGAACAGTCTTCCAGGTCACTATTTAATAGCAGTCTTTCAGCTCCTCATGAGTCATAGACTTAAAGATAAATGTGTCAGCCTAAGCCTTCCTAGGCCTAGTCCTAGTCATCAATTTATAATTATAACACAATTTCCTGGACATAACTTCTCTTACTGTCTTTCATCAGGGCTGGTTCATCTCTCTATAATCATTACCGTTGTGTTTCCCTGGATCCACTCCAGTTTCCCAATATCCTTTTGAAAGGGAGAAGATCAAATTGGACCCAGCACCCTATCAAGGGCCGGTGGTTTGCGGAGTACTCCTTCAGGATCCCTAAAAAGTCTTCCCATGATGGTTTCACTGAGGATTTTCTTGACCTTTTAGAGCTTTCCTTAATCACTCCCTTACCATGTAGATATTTCTTTCTTTCTCTCTTTCTTTCTTTCTCTCTCTCTTTCTTTCTTTCCTTCTTTCCTTCTTTCTTTCCTTCTTTCCTTCTTTCCTTCTTTCCTTCTTTCTCTCTTTCTTTCTCCCTTTCTTTCTTTCTTTCCTTCTTTCTCTCTTTCTTTCTCCCTTTCTTTCTTTCTTTCCTTCTTTCCTTCTTTCTCTCTTTCTTTCTCCCTTTCTTTCTTTCCTTCTTTCTCTTTCTTTCTTTCTTTCTTTCCTTCTTTCTCTTTCTTTCTTTCTTTCTTTCTTTCTTTCCTTCTTTCTTTCTTTCTTTCCTTCTTTCTTTCTTTCTCCCTTTCTTTCTCTCTTTCTTTCTCCCTTTCTCTCTTTCTTTCTCCCTTTCTCCCTTTCTCTCTCTCCCTCCCTCTCCCTCTCTCTCTCTCTCTCTCTCTCTCTCTCTCTCTCTCTCTCTCTCTCTCTCTCTCTCTTTTTGTAAAAAATGTTCTATTGGCTCTACTTGAAAAATCAGGCTTTCTCCAGATCCCCAAACAGATCCCATCTTATCTCTCTGAAAGTCTAGGCTCAATTTAACCAGTCACCACTGAATGATTCTTCTCCTTGGGGCTCAAGACATAGAACTGTTCCTTTTGGTGTGGGAGAACAATGCTCAACAACATGTACAAAAATAACTCCCACTTTTCTTCTACAGAGGAGGGAAGGGATGGCAAAGTGTTTCCTTCAGGGTGTTCAAATGAATGTTTCAGGCACGGTATATTTCTTGGAGATTAATGACCGTCTGGAACAGCTGAGGGCTTGATGAGCCCCCAGAGAACCACTCATTTCTCCTGGAATGTCTTGCACTGAATGGGTTAGGCCTATAGGCCTTTTATTTTGGAAAAGGAAGTCATAAAATACTGAAAAATAATGTTGTAATTTATTGTATTTATTTAGCATTAATCTCTGAGAAACTTAGTGTACATGTGGGAGGTTGTTCTCTAGACCGCATAACATCCGAAGGGGGAGTCAGTCCTGACACCTTACTGTGTAGAAGGCTGGAGGCAAAGAACAGGGAGAGACTTTTAAATCAAAGTCTGAAAAGTATAGTCAGGGCAGAACCAGTTTTCTGGCTTCCAATCCAGAGCTTTTGATTCCTCCTCATTTTCTTTCTCTATGTGCCTATGTGGGTTAAATTGTGCCTAGAACTTTCGGAGAGATCAGATAGGACGACGCCATCCCTTTGGGGATCTGGAGAAACTCTGATTTTTCAGGTGGAGCCAAAAGAACATTTTAAACAGAAACAGAGATACCAACATGGTAAGGGTACGATTAGTCAAGGAAAGCTCTAAAAGGTCGAGAAAATCCTCTGGGGGGAACAAAAGCCTTCAATGGAAGGCTATTTCAAAATATAGGAATTTCTTTGGCATTATGGGTCTACCCAGAACATCCCAGGAAGTGTAAATTAATGGCTAGGTAGGCTTGTTTTAAACATGGGTTGCTAACCATTGTGGGGTGCTGGATTCTTGCCAATCGGGTAAAGCCTATGGATCCTTTCTCAGAATTATGCTTTTAATGCATGAAATAGAGATTACAAAAGAAAAACAGTTATGTTGAAATATAATGATCTTATTAGAAGGGTTTTTTTAAAGTTCATAGAGCACAAATTAAGAACTCTGAGTTCAAAAGTTATTCTGTTTGTTCAAACAATGTTTTAAAGAGTTCAGTGGGAAAAAAAATGATACTTTTTTCAACATTGACCCAGGATCTACAGTCTTTGGAGAGAGGCCCGATTTTGGCTGCTCTGGGAATTCCAGGTTGGGATGGGAATGAAATGAGATTGTTGTAGGCTATATAGTATTTAACCAAAAGCTCACCTAATAATGGTGGACAAGACATCCATCAAGGCTACAGCACAGATTCCTTGAATACAACTCTCTAGCCTTCCTATTTGCCACACTAGCTCTCCAGGGCAGAAAGGCTTGCCAGGCCTGAGGAGGGTTTAACTCTTCATGCCCTGGGCATTTTAGCTTAGGGAGCTAAATCAGTGGTTTGGTTTAGTCCAAGGGACCAATTAAGTTTCTAAAATGATTTCACTGTTTTTTAGGGGAAAACCAGTTTACCCTACTTGAAGTGGATTAGTATCATTTATACCTCTCTTGTTTTTGTCTCTGTTTCAGTTTGTCTACCAATCTCCTCTCTCTCTCTCTCTCTCTCTCTCTGTCTCTGTCTCTTTCACACACACACACATACATATACCCATATTCACACACTCATATGTCCTCCCATACCCCAAATATTAGGTTTTTGTTTTTTGTTTTATTTTTCACAAGAAACAAAGTAGCTCTTGGACTGTCCATCTATATAACACCATACTTTGGGAGTATTTGTTGTCTCATTTAAATTCCTTATTATTTGCCTCCAATTCTACTTTGATTAATTTTTCTTTTGATTTGCTTTGGTATCACAAAGTAATGCAAATTAATTCTGGCTTATCAGAAGGGAGATTCAGAAAAAAGGGAAAAATTATTGGCAGTGGTTTTGGATGAATGGTGGACCTGAGTGGGTCCTAAGAAACTCAGTGCAGTAGTGGGGCATAATGTGCAGAAGCCCTTAATGATACATGGCTACGAACCTTGGAATACTACAATTTTTGAATTTTTAGAACTTAATTTAAATAAGTTTAAAGTTATGGGTGACCCAAAGGTCTGTGAAGATAGGTGCTGAGCAGAAGCAGATTAAAGTATTTCTAGTGATGATCAGTATGAAGGATTTATCATAAAGGATATCATCCTAGAAATGTTCAATCAGAAAAAGAGAAGGACTAGTTAAGTGGCAAAATTGAAAAGTTTGGTGCAACCAAGCTGGAAAGCAATAGAGAAAACTGAAAATAAAGGGGCTAGAATGTCCATTCCCTTTGCCCCATAGAATTTCTTGTTAAGCATGTACCCCAGTGACAAAAAAAGCTCCATATAGATCATGACATTATAACAGTACTTTTTTTTTTTGGTGGTAGAGAAGCAGAAGAAGAATGGCCATAGATTGAGGAATGGTTGGAGACATCATGGTACATCAATGTTATTGTGCTCCAAGAAAAAAAAAAATTTATGAATACAGAGAAACATGGAATTGATGAAAAGTGAGCTGAGCAGAACCAAGAAAACTATCTATGCAATAATTACAATCATATAAACAGAAAGAATAACAACCACAAAACAACTGGAAGTCAACGATGCAAAATTATAAAGAAAAATCTTGAATACGTTAGGAAAAGAAACCCCCTGCTCCTTTGCAAGAAGAGTGTGTGCTATGGCACATTGCACATAAGGTCAGATTTTTCTATGCATTTATCAGGTTTGTTGACTTTTTCTTCCTTTTTTTTTAAAAAGAAAACTAACAAAACTTGAGGGATAGCTCTCTGTGAAAAAGAAGAGGGAGAGAATAAAGGGAGTAATCTAGGTATTATAAAAGCAGAAGATATCAATAAAATCTATTTTAGATTTTTTAAAAAGAACTATACATTTTCTTTATTGGTACTAATTAAAACCTGTAGTAAAATACTTATAAAACTAAAAGAAAAAGAAAGTGACTCACAGCCTGAATATTATGCTAACAGTCATGAGATATAAAATCAAAGAAAAAGAAACCTAAAGGGAGGCTCCCAGGTCTGAATACAGAAGGAAAAGCTTGCATCTTGCTGCCTGCCACAGTCACTTCTTCTGCCATGCTAGAAAAAGTGGGCAGTAGGAGATAGAAGGAAACCTCCTGTCATTGCATCCATTGTCACTTCCCCCTTTTCTTATTCCAAGTCTCCTATCACAAACCTTCCTGTGTATCATATCTCTTGCCATATTACCCTCTCCTTCCATTTAACCTCCTTCAGGTACAATGCAAAAACCCTTGTCCCAAGCACAGCACCCGCTGTGTAGCTGGCACAATCCTTATGTCTGGATGACAGGAATTCTGGAACTTTTGCATAATGAAGCAATACTGGGAGGGTCCTTCAGTGGCAGGGGCAATCTCTGATGACCCCTATAATGTGTTTTATAAAGATAGGATTTTGTGTTCAGGACAGAAAATGAAACAAAACAAAAATATATCAAAAGTCAAAATAGTTTATAAAATATGAAAACTTGCTATGTCTATTAGGCCTCAGGGAACTGGAATACTTGAGAGATCTTAGCTGTGCGAGCTAATAATTGGATTGCTAAGAACTTTTTTTTTCTTGATTGGAAGAAAATCAGTTGGATATAAACTTTACCCATAAAAATCAAGTTGATTGCCCTTTCTCTATTTTTGTTTCTGACCTGGAAGAGGAAAGAGCAAGAAACAGGAGGAGTAGGTGGAAAGGCAGTTTAATGCCTTTCCTGAGATTAACAACCACAAAAATTCCTTCAGTGTAAACTGTATTTAGCAGGGAACCAAGCTAGTGGAAAAAAGACACTTCATTAACTCCAGGTTAACTCACACAGCTGGAGAAAGTACTCTAATGTCTTCTAAAGTCCATAGCTAAAGGCTATGGAGACTCTGAATGACTATTCATAATCACTGGGGAGTTTTCTAACACTTAAAACCAGAGCAGGTGAGTGAAAGTAAAGTTTTTTCTAGCATTAGAAAGGGAAGCTAATTTTAAGTTAGCCCAACTGATAATAGTTGAACTGAATGTGTCTAGATCCTCCATGGCATCAAACCTTCTGCTTTCCAAAAAACATACTGATAGAACCTTCACCTGACATAGTCTTTGCCATAAACCAATATCTTGCCTCTGATATAGGCATACTTGGACACCACAGTTGCCCAAACTGACTTTCCCAGGTACACCCACGGTCTTTTCAAGGTGGACTTTAGCTAAAGGATTTTAGTGTCCAAGTGTTTTTAAAAGACAGAATGTAAAAAAACAAACAAACAAACAAAAAAACCAACTGTGTTGTTAAAGTGTGCCTATATCAACGATGATGCTGGAGGTGTCTAAAGCCCTAATCTGACCTGAAGGGTGTTGTTTGGACAGTACAGAGACTAGGTGAAATGTAACCATGACTAGATAGATTTATTATAGGATTAGTCTGAGTCAGACAATAAGGTAAGAGCTAGGGATACAAAATCAATAAAGTGATACAGACCCTGTTCTCAAGGAGCTTACTTTCTAATAGGGAAAGACATGACATCACATAAAGGGGGAAGTAGAAGGTAGAAGAAAGGGGTACCCATCGAAGGATGAGGCAGCCAGTATGGAGGTGTAGTAGACTGGATGATGAGCAGAGAGGGAAGTGGCAAAAGATAGAGTGGTTCCATGCAAGGACCTGCTAATCATTGAGTCAGACAAGGCAGCTGGTGTGAAGGTACAACCCACTAGAGAGGCAGCCAGGAGGGAAGTGAAGAAAGAGCGAGCCTGGGACTTTTTATTTGGCCATTCCAGACAAAGAGGTTGAGCCATTCTTAGAGGGAAAGGCAGCTGTTGTAGAGGTGGAACAGAATGGAAGGCTGGGCAGGGAAAGAAATGAGCCTATTCTGAAGTCCCACAAACTCATGTTCCAAAAATTAAGTATTAACTTTCTAGGAAACTAGAATAGTTGTTATTATAATTGCTTATTTAAGTTTTTCAATGATGCTGATATTTAATATTTCTTTTTGTGCAGAGTAAAATAATACCTATCCCATGTCTGATTTTAATTATTCATTGAGTACCTTTCTATTCTGTGCTTTGGAGAAACCCAGGCTGGAGCCCAAAACTAAACTTTAAGTAATTTCCATCCCCATACCCCCACCTCATCCCCCCAGGCTCTGGCATGGAGGTGCAAAGAGCTAAAGATTAGAGGCCAAGTTCTAGATCAGAAGGTTTCCATAGTGGAGAAGGAAAGGCCATTAAGTCTTAGCCCTTAAGGTCCAGCATCACTTAGGATTATTATTATTATATAAGGAAATCTAATTTTTAATGCCTTTCTTTGGACCTTTTTAAAGCAAATGCTCTCTCCATTAGGTCATTAGTAAGCAGGAACTATGGAACTACAAGAGGGTGAAAGGGAGCTGTACCCTCATGAATGAGGAGGCTTCCATGGCTTCAATGTGTAAAAAGGAATTCATTGTTCTTTCTGAGTTTACACTTGTGAAAAGGAATCCTTTATTCTCTTTGTCTATTTTGAGCTAACACTTTGGTTAACAATAACTTAAAGTACCCCTACTTAGTACTTCACTAGATTGTGAAGACAGGATTAACTCTCCTTTGTCTACTTTTTAATTGAATCAACAAAAACTTGAACACCTTACTTAGCACTAGGTGGAGGAGCTCTCCACCCTTTCAACTCAATCAGCCAGGAATCTATGAACTCTTTTGATGAGTATTCACCTCTCCAGAAGGTGAGAAGTGGTTCCCATAAATACTACCCCCTAAATAGTGCTGGGCAATTTGGAAGCTGTAATTGGCCCTTGTGAAAAAGGGAAGGGACAAGAAGCCACTATAAAAGACCCTGAATTTCTTGGGTTAGGGAAGTCCACTTCAAGAAGGAAGTTGGCTTCAAGAAGAAAGTCAGCTTAATGAAGAACGTTGGCTTAGGAGTCATCTTCAGCTCAAGTCATCTGATCTGCCTATTGGATAGAATTTGGGTGAGTGGATAACTGGCTTTTCCTTTCTGTCTTCTGGAGAGAGTTTAATTCTGGTTGAAGGTCAACAAGTCCTGGCTGAGTCAAGCACCAGAGCAATAATTAGATAGGTTAATGTCTTCTCTACCCTTTTGTATTTCCCTGCTTTCACTCTTTCATAAATAAAAGCTATTAAAGTTGTTTCAACTTTGAGCAATAATACTTTGAATCGGCAACCACCATTATTATTTATAATCTTTATATATTTTAGTCAAACTATTAATTTTTAATCTCTACACATGGAAGGGTGATATTGAGCTAATTTGATATTCAGTTTTGGCCTCATTGTCTCCCATAGCTGGCTGCAATAATGGAGCAAAGAAACCATCAGATAGTACTTTCTAGATACAAATAGGGGAAGTCTGTTAAGTAGGAGCAGTAGATAGCTCAGTGGATAGAGTGCTGGACCTGGAATCAGGAAGACTTGAGTTCAAATCTGGTCTCAAACATTTACTTGTTATATGATCCTGAGCAAGTCACTTAACCTCTGTTTGTCTCATCCACTGAGGGAGGAAATGGCAAACCAATCCAGGGTCTTTGCCAAGAAAATTCCATATGGAATCATGATGAGTTGGACACAATTAAATAACTATAACAAATTAAATAGGGGGACAGCAAGACCTTTCATTCAGGCAGTGGTAGAGTGGATGAAGAGCTGGACTTGGAGTCAAAGAACCTATGTCCAAATCATAGCTCTTTCATCATCACTTTGTGACCTCACACAATAGGCTTTACCTCTTTGGGCCTCAGTTGTCTCATTTGTAAAATAAAGGAATTGTACTTAAAGACCCTCAAGGACCATTTTAGTTCTATATCTATGACCTCCTTTGATTCAGAAGTACTGCCTCATAGCTACTCAGCAACCATCTTTTGACTGGTCTAAGCATTAGAGGGTTCTGAGAGGTTTATTTGATATTGTTTGAAAATCAGAGAGTGGAAGGGAATTGTATCTTTGGGGTTTTGCTACAATGAAGTTTTTCTATATCATAGTGAATCTTGATTATGATTGAATTATTGCAGGACCTGATTAAAAAGAACACATTTTTAACCCTTACCTTCCATCTTAGAATCAATAATGTGTATTGGTTTCAAGGCAGAAGAGTTGTAAGGGCTAGGTAATGGGGGTTAAGTGACTTGCCGAGGGTCACACAGCTGGGAAGTATCTGAGGTCAGATTTAAACCTAGGACCCCCCATCTCTGGACCTGGCTCTCAATCCACTGAACTACCTAGTAGCTCCCCTATTATCATGAGTTAATGACATTTAACACTAGTTGTAAACATATTCTTTTTTGTAATTATTTTATTTTTATTTTTTAAAAATATTTTTTCAATTACATTTAAAAAACAATTTTTATTATTCAATTTTTGAATTTTGAGTTCAAAATTCTCTTCATCTCTCCCTTCCTAATCCAGTCATTGAGAAGGCAAGCAATTTGATACTGGTTTCATATGTGCAGTCATGCAAAACATATTTCTGTACGAATCATATTGTAAAAGAAAATACAGAAAAAAATTTGAGAAAAATAAAGAAAAATTTTAAAAATATGCTTTGATTTGCATTCATACTTAATCTGTCCTTTCTCTGTAGGTGGATAACATTTTTCATCACACGTTTTTCAGATTGTCTTCGATTATTGTATTTCTGAAAATAACTAAAGTCATTCACAATTGATCATTGAATAATATTGCTATTGTGTACTCTGTTCTGGTTCTGCTCACTTTCCATTGTTTCATGTAAGTCTTTCCAGTTTTTTTTCTGAAAGCATTCTGCTTGTCATTTTTTAAAAATATAATTTTTATTTTATATTTTTTAAAAACATTTTCCCATGGTTACATGATTTGTGTTCTCTCCCTCCCCTCTTCTCCACTCTCCTCCCCCCAACTTAACAAGTAATTCCACTGGGTTATAGATGTATTATTGCTCAGAACCCATTTCTATATTATTCATTTTTGTAATCTTTTAAATTCAACCCCCCAAATCATATACCCATATAAACAAGTGATAAATCATATATTTTCTTCTGTATTTATTTTCCAATTGTTCTTTCTCTAGATGTGGATAGACTTTTTTCTCATAAATTCTTTGGGATTGTCCTGGATCATTACATTGCTTTTAGTAGTAAAGTCAATTACATTTGATCATCCCACAATGTTTTAGTTACTGTGTACAGTGTTCTCCTGGTTCTTCACATTTCACTCCACATCAGTTCCCTGAGGTCTTTCCAGTTCTTATAGAAATCAAGCAGTTCATCATCCCTTAGTTGCTTGTCATTTCTTATAGCACAATAATGTTCCATCACAATCATATACCACAACTTGCCCAGTCATTTCCCTATTTATGGCCAACCCCTCAATTTCCAATTCTTTGCTACCACAAAATAAGCTACTATAAATGTGTGTGTGTATATATATATATATCCTTTTTGTTTTTTAAAAGTTTTTCTTTGGGATACAGACCTAATATTATTATTTCTGGGTCAAAGGCTATGTGCAGCTTTAAAGTCTTTTGGGCATAGTTTCACATTGCTCACCAGAATTGTTAAAGCAGTTCACAACTCCACCAATAGCACTTTGGTGTCCCAATTTCCCCCATCCCCTCCATTTGTCATTTTCCTTTTCTGCCATATTAGCCAATCTGATAGTTGAGGTGGTGTCTCTGAGTTCTTTTGACATTTCTCTAATAAATGATTTCAAAAAATGTTTTCTTATGACTATAGAAAACTTTTATTTCTTCATCTGAAAACTGTCTAATATCCATTGACCATTTATCAATTGAGGAATGACTTGTATTCTTATAAATTTTTTTCTATTCTCTTTATATTTGAGAAATGGGACTTTATCAGATAAACTTACTGCAAAAATGTTTTCCATTTGCCATTACTAGCTGTGCATTCCTCTCCATTCTATTTCCCCTGTATTTGTTCTTTTCTGTCCCTGTCCTTTTACTCCGTCCCCCCTTAAAAATGTTTTGCTTCTGACTACCACCTCCTCCAACCTACCCTACCTTCTATCATACTTCCCTGTAGGGTAAGATAGATTTCTATACCTGAGTATGTATTTCATTCCCTCTTTGAGAGAATTACAATGAGAGTAAGGTTCACAAATTGTCTGCCAACTCCCTGCTTCCCATCTTCCTGTCCACTGTAAAACCTCTTTCATGCCTCTTTTATGTGAGATAATTTACCTCATCTAACCTGTCCCTTTGCTCAGTGTATTCCTCTTTCTCACCCTTTAATTTTATTTTTTTTAATGCCATCCCATCATTGTCAACTCAACACCTGCATCTTCTGCCTATGTATACTCCTTCTGATTGCCCTAGTAATGATAAAGTTCTTAGGAGTTAAAAATATTATCTGTTATAAAGAGAAATAATCTGGAGTCTTATTACTATATTTACAAGTATTTATTAGTAAAGAGAGAGAAAGGTATATATAGAGAGAGATATACGTCCCAGCCTTTCTAACTTTAGGGATAGATCTGATTGTCCATTTAGCTGGCTCAGGCCAAGGCTTGCCATGGATGGCCAGAAAAAGAGAGTAGCTGCAGAGACCATTCCTTCAAAGGCAGAAGCAAAAAAGAACCACATCCCTTCTCTAGGAACACAAGTGTCAGGATGTCAAACTCATGTGTGACTCCTATGTTCCACCCCCCCACTAGAGTTTGAGGGATCTAAGTCCCCTAAATAATTAACTTCATACACATCTTTCCATGTAGGAATGTAATTTAAACTTATTGAATCCCTTATGATGTCTGTTTTCTGTTTGCTTCTTTATGCTTTTCTAGAGTATTGTGTTTGAATGTCAAAATTTCTATTCAGTTCTGGATTTTGCATCATTAGGACTACTTAGAAGTCTTCTATTTCATTAAATATCCATTTTTTGCCCCTGGAAGATTATACTTAGTTTTGCTGGGTAGGTGATCTTGAGTATAATCCTACCTCTTTCCCCCTCCAGAATATTATATTCCAAAGCCTCTGATTCTTTAATGTAGAAGCTTCTAAATTTTGTGTTATCCTGACTGTGGCTCATGATATCTGAATTGTTTCTTTCTGGCTATTACAATACTTTCTCCTTGACCTGGGAATTCTGGAATTTGGCTATAATACTCCGTAGAGTTTTCATTTTGGGATCTCTTTCAGGAGATGATTGGTGGATTCTTTCAATTTCTATTTTATCTTCTGGTTCTAGGATATCAGGGCAGTTTTTCTTGATAATTTCTTGACAGATCATGATGTCAAGGCTCTTTCTTTGATCAGGGTTTTTAGGGAGTCTAACAATTCTTGAATTTTCTCTCCTCAATATATCACTCAGGTCAATTGTTTTCTCCAATGAGATATTTTACACTTTCTTCTATTTTTCTTTTTTATTAGTTCCTTATGTTTCTTGCTCAATTCTTGATAATTCTAATTTACCCAATTTTAATTTTCAAGAATTTTTTTTTTTCAGTGACCTTCTGTACCTCTTTTTCCACTTGGCCTATTCTACTTTAAAAAAAAAAGTTCTTTTCTTCAGTGAACTTTTTTACCCCTTTTTCTATGTGGTCAATTCAGCTTAAAAAATGTCTCTTTAATGGACTTGTGTGCCTCTTCTTCCATTTGGCCTATTCTGTTTTTTTAAGATGTTATTTGCTTTGATATTTTCTATGCCTCCTTAACCAAACTGTTGACTTTTTTTTAGTGCAAGGAGCATTGTTTCAAGTTTCAGTTTTTTCATGTTGCTGTTTTTAGAACTGGTTGGGGGGGGGGGGAAGGCCTTTAAGTTTTCAGTTCTTCCAAGGTAAAATCTAAAGAGAAGTGTGGTTATTGTTCTCCTGGCCCATGGTTTGATCTGAGCAATCATGAGTACTCTTTTCTGCCCTGGAATTGTGAACAGGGTTCCCACTCTCTTGTCACCACATATTCTAGTGAGCTGGTGTTCCTCATAGTCCTGGGACTGTGAATCAAAACCATGTATAAGCAATGCAACAGAGTTACCTAGTGCCAGCAAAGGGTCTTCCATAATTTCCTTCTGACCACTTCTCTGACCACCTTAGCATCTGTGGGCTCTGGAAGCTGCTGCTGGTGATTCAGTTGTCTCTAAGGCCTGCTGCTGGTTTGCTGGGGACACAGCTTGTGCCAGACAGTGCTCTACTCTCACCCAAGGGAGACAGAGTTTTCCTTCTTTTCCTGCTAAGTTGTGTTGGAATGGAAAATTGTCTCACTTTGTCCTTTTGTTAGTTCTGCTATTCCGGAATTCATTTTGAGGTATTATCTAAAAGTTGTTTGGAGGGGAATTTGGGAGAGTGTAGGCAAATTCTTGCCTTTTCTCTGCCATCTTAGCCTATAATTATTTTAAATAAATATATTTAATTAAATAAGTATTACTAATTATTAAATAAAAATATTTAACATATTATAAATATAGTTTTAGAAAAATTTAAAAGCCTTTATTCAATGTATGACTTTCTATGAAGTCACTTGGCTTACTCTTGCACAGTAATGGCCCCTTCTGACAGAGATGCCAAATCTGGTACTTTTGGAATACTATTAGGAGGATTCTGCTGGCAAACTGGAATTGACTTACAAAAACTGCTTTGACACCCGTTAATAAAGAAGATTTCCTTAGGTAGAAGAAAATCAATAGTTGCTATCTTCCTAGAGATAGCAGGGGAAATTGTGAGCACTTGGAGCCAAAAGAAGTAATCACAAGCCAAATAACAAGGAAGAGGGGTAAAAAGGACTGAAAGAATTCTTGCTGAAAATTTCAGATATTCTTCACCTCAGGCAAAGTCACTTACTATTTCATTTGTGGCTACCAGACTAATACTGAAGGGATAAAGGGTATGTTACAAGGGTTTACCAAGAACGAATTTGTAGAATTACCAAGAGCTGCTCTCCATAAGCAGACTTTTATTCTCCTGCAAGTTTTGGCATAGAAAAGTGGCTAAATTCCCATCTACAATGATGTGATGATGTATAACTTTAAAAATACATTGCTTTGAAGAATCATGCTCCATTTCTACCTTGCTCTTTAAAGAACAAAGTACATATGTTTGATTAGTTCATGCCTCTGAATCTCTGATCAGATTTTCTCTGTTCTTTTTTTTAAATAGTTCAGGTCTTTCTCTAACATGAAAGTGTTTTCTTCTCCGTATGCATGATAAATTGTGGTGACAGACACTCAGGCATGGCCTTCAGTGCCATCTATAATCACTTCCAAAAGCATATGCTGCTGAGTCTGGTTTTCAAAATACATTTCTTCAAGGCCATAGCCTGCTGCAAATGTCTCTGATTTTTCCTATCCCCTGCTGTTCTTTCTGTGGCTAGAGCCACAAACAAACAATCTGGAAGCACAGCCCCTTCCTTGTTCTCCTTTATCATCCCCTCTGGACCAGGCTTTCTCCAGTGAGCAAGCGGAGAATCTTCCCGAATCACAGTGTAAACTTAGAATTGTGTTTTTAAAGTCATTACCTTTCCCTTCCCCCAAGTCCATTTGGTTTCCAAATTGCCTCATCCCACATGAACTCTGTTGCCTCCAAGGATTTGGTTAGCCAAAGGCTGACTGACTCAGGCCTACAGCTCCCATCCTTATATTAGTGGAAGATAGGAAACAGTTGACCCTGAGAAGAACAGCTGATACCTATTTCATTTAAGTGTTTTTCTACCCAACCAGAACTAATAATTTTTCATCCTCTTAACCCACACCAAAATAAAAACTTTTTTTCCCTCTTCAAATTTCAACTAGTGACATCTAGTTTTGTTTTTAAAGGAAGCCATTGGGTGATCTAATTGAAGTGGCAGAAAAATAAAAGTTACTGATTCATTTCCTTCAATTGCAATAGTAAAACTTTTCATGGAAAATCAGGAATTTGAATATCTGATACCAAGTATCCTATTATTTAAAATGTTTTAGTTATATATATTTTAGTCATGTATTTTTAGCTGCATATTATGGCTAAGAAAGCTTATAGTCCATTAGTAAATGGGCAAAAAGAGTAAATCTTTTTAAAGTAAAAAGTAAAAAAATAAAAAAGAGATAAATAAAAAAGAGAGATGCTAAAGTCCTGTATAATATGCACTTAAAATATTATTTATCTTTAATATTCTTTTTTTAAACCCTTACTTTCTGTTTTAGTATCAATTCCAAGACAGAAGAGCAGCAAGGACTAGGCAATTGGGTTTAAGTGACTAGACCAGGGTCACATAGCTGGGAAGTATCTGAGGCCAGATTTGAGCTAGGTCCTTCCAAACCCAGGCCTGGTACTCTATTCACTGTGCCACCTAGGTGTATCTTAACAATTAAAAAAAATGAGTTCCAATTCTATCCTTCTCTATCCCCTGTCCCACCCATTGAGAAGATAAGCAAGATATCAATTATACATGTGAAATAATATGTAAAACCTATTTCCATATTAGCTATGTTTCTTTTAAAAAGCAAGAAAAATCCAGAAAGTGAAAAAATAATATTTAAATTTACACTCAAGAGTTCATCAGTTCTCTCTCTGGAGGTAAATAGCATTTTTTCATCATGAGCCATTTGGAGTTTTCTTGGAACATTGATAATATACATTTTTTAACCTTAGGGAAAATGAGAACAAAGGGGAAATTGTGACTTGACCCAGTTTGGCTTGTCTGACTTAGCCCAGGAGGACAATATCTTTTGAGCTAATAATTATAAGGTTGAAGATGGCCCCTGGAATGTCACTGGTAGAAGGAACCCCAAGATGAGGAAATTGTCTCTGATGATGCAGATGGGCACCTGCTCTGCAACCAGCTGTCTTCAAGCGTTGCCTAGAGTAACGAGAAGTTAGTGAGAAGTTTAAGAAGTTGTCCAGGGTTGCACAGCCAGTATCATTGAGAGGGATCTTCCTGAGTCTGAGGACAGCTCTTTAAGCATCACACATTGCTGCCTTTAACAGGCTCCTTTTGAGAATTTAATGAGGAGTTTCAAGGTTTTCAAAGTCTTTCCCATGCAACAGACCTCAGGAGGGGGGTAATTGTAAGAATTACCTCTATTTAACAGAGGAGTCAGTAAGGCTCAGAAAAGTTTTATGAAGAGGGATATGAAGTCAGGCTTCCTGATTCCAAGTCCAGTGCTCTAAGCATCTGTATTATAGGAACTCTATATTTTTAAATTTAAATTTGTATGTTTAAATCCATTTTTGGGTATATTATCAATGTTTCCGTTTTCCCATTGTTTCCTTCTCTAGCATTTGTAGGTTCCTGCTTCCTCTTTGACCCCCATAAATAACTACATGTAGCAGATTAATCTTGTGTGACTGCTTCAAGATACCCAAATACTGTTACAGAAAGCCCCTTGCTCTGTTTCTTTTAGATCCTCCCTTTCATTGTCTATTTTTTCTTTTATTCTGTCCTAGCCCAAAGAACAGTTTTTAGTTCTAAGGCACCCAACTGGATTATCCGAGGAATATCAGCCTGAAAACTATTCCAGAAACCATTTAGTCTCAAATTCCCTTTAGTGTCTGGACAGCCAGTCCCAATAGCTCTCTGGGACAGGTAAGTATCCATCAGTCTTCTAAAAGAGTCCATGAAAGCAGCTTTCTGCTGCTCCCTAGGTAACTTATTTGGCATTGTCCAATCGAAGGAATGTCTGCCAAGCCCTTTCAAAAGAGATACAAGAGCCTACAAAAACAAAAAGCTCTTTTGGACTGTGCACTTATTAGCACAAGATTGCTTTGTGGACTAGGAAACAGACTTGCTCTACTTTCTTATTGCAAAGAGATGTTCGAGCAAGCTTCAGAACAAGATCTGTGCCACATTAATGTCATTCTTTGTGGGTGGGAATTCAGTTTGTGTTCAAGAACTAAGAGCTTGTATTATTGAATAATAGTGTGTATGAAGCTCAGTGCAGATAACATTAACAGTCTGACAGAAAACAGTCTGGGCTATCTGAGCCGATTACTCATTTTTCAAATCTTGTCTCTGAATTCATGACATTCTTATTGTTGGCTCAGGTATATCAACTCAGTAGGCCACTGAGGTCAGCTTTAGTTTTATTTCTAATATCATGTTTTTGGTCTTCAAGTTTTTGGCAAGGATAACCTCAGATTTCTGGAGTGGGAGAGAGCAGAGGAGAAGCAGATGCCAAAGAGAGATGGCTTATCATCTCTATATATTCAGTATGCTGAAAGATAAAATGTGAGTCTTAAACATCTTATTCTATGGTGGTGGGGCCAGTTTCTGGTTGAGATCAGAAATGCTGATTCTCTTTATTGCAAAACTGCCCCCAGATGTGTGAGAAACTGTTTTGAATTTGTGAAATTGTTAGTGATAAGTTTGAAGAGATTGTGGCTATTAAAAAACAAGACAAAAAAAAATACTCATGAGGCCACAAAAGGAGCTGTGGCTCTGGAGTTGGAAGAACACAGTATCCTACTGTGAGTCTTACTTCCCAAGTGACTTTGGGTAGGCATTTCCCTCTTTAGGTCTCAATTTCCTCCTGTATAAAAATGGGAGGAGGAGGAGACCTCTAAGATCTCTTTCAGCATCTATGAACTATACTTCCCAGGATGCTATATGTAGAAAATGAAAAAAAAGGATGGAAAATTGTGGAATTGCCAGCGTAAAAGGGTCATGTCCTCCCTTCATCTCCCTGGCCTAAATTACATTTTTTTCCTCTCTGCATATTCCCCCCGCAAGCACAGCAAATTCTTGAGTAAATTCAAGACTATCAATATATAAGTGTTGTTGTTTGAGAGATTCTCTTGGAAATGTGTGTATGCACATCTGTGGCTTGGCCATACCTTTATGACTTGGATGACTCCATCACCCTGTTCTTTAATTCTTCCTGATATTCTGATCTTCCCCAATGGGGTCATTCTATGGGAGTGGTTCACTAGAGAACAGGAAGCCCCATATTGTGACTTGGATACTTCATGGGTGGGTGGGGGAGGAACATTCAACTTGGGGTCAATGGTGCAGTTAATTTCTAGGCCATTGGCAGTGACCTAAGGAGACAGCTGCTGCTGCTGCATCCAGACATTTAAGTGAGGTATATTAAATTCTGATTTGGCTTTTATTTGGAACTTATATGTCTGGGACTCCTGAGGAGCTGCTGAATGGGAGCTTCTCCCAAGTTTGACCACACTGAGAGAAAGCAGCTGTATTTTCTTAGCTGAAGCTAAGGGTGAAGACAGGTGCATCATGTTATCCTAATGAACCAGTCCAATTGAAGGAATATTTATGAGGTCTTTAAGGCAGAAGAGAGCTCGGCTTTTCTCTTGATGCCCTGAGATTTCTGCCAGAACACATTAGCTCCAGGGACAGAAGTTATATCTTGGTTTGGGAAAAAATTTATTAATTTAGGTACCTTCCCAGGAAAGAGGCAGCCTTCACAGATGGGTTGGCAACCTTTCAGAGCTGGCGTGCCATTGCTATGTTCTCTCTGAAGCAAACAATTCAATGGACTTGGGTATTTGGGGGATACCTTGGGAGAACCTTCTTTATCGCAGCAGAGTTTTGAATAGAAGGTTAGGAGGAAGCAGAAAAATGGAGCAGGATGGGGTTGGTCTCCCCCCCCACCCCTTTTCCTCCTCATCTGTTGGAGGTCTTTTTCAAAACACTAACTGTTCAATAAGTGGAATATACCTTAACCACTATCTGCTAGGTCTTTAATTATGATATAATTGAAGTGTTTGTTGAATTTGTGGAGCTGAAAAGAAGAATGGGACATAGACTAGGTGTATGGGAGTGAAGGCACCTAGAAAAAAGGTTCATTGTTAGGGGATATGAAAGTCACAAAGCTATATTCAGAATAATAGAATGTTGGAGCTGACAGAGATATTGAATATTCTCACTTTTTTGTCAGTTTTTTCATCTATAAAATATGTGGATTAGGTATATATAAAATAGAGCTAAAAGAGATCTTAGAGATCATTGAATTTAACCTTGTATTTTAGAGCTTAAACTTAGACCTTGAGAAGAGAAGCAACTTTTCCAATGATTGTGATCTCTTTCAGTATTGGAATAACAAGGTAGGGCACGGAAATGTAAAGTTTGTTATTGCTCAGTCATGTCTGATCCTCATGACCCCATTTGGGTTTTCCTTGGCAGAGATTGGAGTACTTTGCCATTACCTTCTTCAACTCATTTTAGAGATGAAGAAACTGTAGTAAACAGGGCAAAATGATTTGCTTAGTAAGTGTCAGATCAAATTTGAACTCAAGTCTTCCTGACTCCAGGCTTGTCTCTCTACCCATTGAACAACCTAGCTGATTAATTTAGGGTTAGAACACTTACATTTTCCCATTTTAATGAGCATCATAATTAGTGGTAGCCTGAAATGTTTTTCAGGCGTCTGGAAAAATAAATGTACACAGTTTTAAGTTTAATTTGCATTATTTATGTTTTCTCCATCATTTTCTTAAGTCCACATAATCAGCAAAACAATAAATCAAGCCCTGCTTTGTAGCATTTGCTTATTTCTAAGGTGTAAATGCTCATGTTGAAAATTTAACAATTGGAAGCCTGCTAATACACCTCATACTTACATCATGCTACATCTCCTTTAACAACTAATCTTGGCTATACCACTTAAAACCCTATTAGATGCTTAGGGAAAATGGTTAGGATCTCAATTTTAGAACAAATTTAAGCCTTTTTCATCTATTAAGAGGGGATCCCAGCAAGGCAATCACAGGCCTATAAATAACTTCTAATAAACTTGGTGAATTACTGAGTTGAGTAACAAAGTTGTTGATCTGAAATCATTGAGGAAAAAAAATAATGTGATGATAAATAGTTGGTAGTGTGATTCATCTGAACAAATCCTGCCATATGGACTTGATTTCTTTCTGCAATGGGAAAACAAAGTTAGTGAATAATAGAAATAGGGCAAATAAATAGTATGTTCTTGTCTTGGTCAGGTATTTGATTTCAGGCCATATAAATTTTCTCAGAGAAAATGGCCAACTTAATATCCACCTATTTTAGTTCTATTGGCTTATCATTTTTTATAAAGAAATCATATACTAAGTAATTATAACTCAGTGTCAGACTGGGAGAAGGTATTGATCTGAACAAAGTACTTCCCTCAATTGTTGCCAGTTTTGGAAATTGGAATTGACATTATGACATTTTATTCATTTGGTGAAATGGATAGAAATCAATAAATAAGATTAATTTGAGATTTACATAGATTGCCTGATTTGGGAAAGAATAAATATGCAAATATGAATTGGGGGGAGACGGGTATTTAAATGGTCATAAGAAATTTTCTCCAGCACTTTGGAGAAGAAATAACAGGAGCTCATTATGATCACCCTTTCAAAAGGCTTAGTAGAAAGAGGTTTGAGTCCATTTTCAAAATATTATCAAAGCATTTAGTGATTGTTCACTTAGCTAACATCATTGTTTTAGGCAATGGGAATACAAAGATGAGTGAGACATATTTTCCACCCTTAATTTTATAAATGTAATGGTAGCTTATAAATATGCTCTCACATTTTAATAATATTAGTAATAGGACCCTAAAATAAGGGAAATAAAATACATACATACTATAAATAAAAATACTATTTTATAATATTACATAAAATGACATGAAGGGAATATAAGACGTTATGATACTGGGTAAGAGAGACATCTATTCCAACTGAGGAGAACCATAAAGCTTCATGGAGGTGGTGGCATTTCAATTAGACCCTGAAAAATGAATAGGATGTCAACAGATCATAGGATCTTGGATTTTGATCTGGAAGGATGTCAGAGATAATCTAGTCCAACCCCAAATGGAATTCGGAAATTGAAACCTCCAAAAGGGCAACTGTATGAAGTTAGATAATAAAGGTCAGAAATATACTGGTGAAGGCAACCACAGGGAACATTTGTTTTAGGACTCTTTAGGAGCAGAAAGGATCGCTATTGACTCTTGGGAAATGGAGGACAATGGTCCAGGAAACTGGGAGTGGATGACGAATCAGAAATAACTTTGGCATGGGACAAAAGGCAAAAGAGGACTCAGGGGAGACATGAGAGAGAGCTACCTTCAAGTATTCGAAGGTCAGCTATGCAGAAGAAAAATTAGATGTGTACAAATTGACTTTAGAGGACTGAATGAGGAACAAAAGGTAGCAAGGCAGATGTTACAGGGCAGTAGACTTGGGTGTGAGGCACCATCATCACCGATTTGGACTTGTGCAATAAGCAAGAAGACCAATATTGACATGGCACTTTCTCTGTACCAGGCACTGGGCTAAGCACTTTATAAGGGATTCCTTCATTTTATCCTCACAACAACTCTGAGCGGTAGGTGGTATTACTATCCCCATTTTATCTATAAAATCTGCCTTAGGGCAGACAGATTTTTTTTTTAAGTGACTTGCCCAGGGT
Organism: Monodelphis domestica; assembly: GCF_027887165.1. Classification (NCBI taxonomy): domain Eukaryota; kingdom Metazoa; phylum Chordata; class Mammalia; order Didelphimorphia; family Didelphidae; genus Monodelphis; species Monodelphis domestica. Next base: position 233,962,846 of record NC_077229.1, read on the forward strand.
TACACAGGGAGTGTCTGGGGGTGGATTTGAATTCAGACATTGCTTTATTCGTGGTATCAACTAGCTGCTAATTTGTCTTTCTACCTCAAAAATTTTTTAAATAATCCCAATTTCCTTCAAAGAGTTTAGAAATTAAAAGTTATTTATGCATGGAATGTTTGAACTGAGAAGTATGCACATGGGAGAAGATTTATGAAAGTTTGGAAGCCCAGTTCTCAGTAATTCAAAAACTCACAGTAATCTTCCCAAAATGTATGTCTGATCATATCAACCTGCAGTGGCTCCCTATTACCTCTAGGATCAAATAAAAGTAAGTCCTCTTTTTGGCTTTAAAAACCCTTCATGGAGGCATCTAGGTGGCTCAGTCGAGAGAGAGCCAGACTTAGTGATGGGAAGTCCTAGTTTCAAATCTTGCTTCAGACACTTCCTAGCTGATCCCAGGCAAGTCACTGATCCTCAACAATCCCTCTTTTGCCTTGGAAGCAATAGTTAAGATCCTAAGAAAAAAAATAAAGGTTTAAAAATTAAAAAGAAAGTAATGCAGACTAATTGTTTCCTCTTCTAAGTTTAAGTCCCCCAGCTTTTAGCCAATTACACTAAAACTGATGTGGCTTGTGGTACCTCACCACAGATATGGTTAGCACCAAATGGGGGAATTATTTTTATTTTTTTTTATAGGCAATGGGGGTTAAGTGACTTGCCCAGGGTCACACAGCTGGGAAGTGTCTGAGGTCAGATTTGAACCCAGGACCTCCCATCTCTATGCCTGACTCTCAATCCACTGATCTACCCAGCGGCCCCTGAAAGATTTGCACTTAATGAATAGGAAGAGTAAATAATAGTTGCTTAGGTATGACTTAAGGAACTCCTTCCTAAAAAATATCTTTCCCTATTCTGTTAGAATAGGTATTTCTACCTATTAGAGATTCACTTGGAATAAGAAGGAAATCTCTCTAAAAAGCCAGTATTGCTAGCTGGCAGAGTTAAGTTTTAGTCATACTTATTATAGTGTAAATTTGTTTATTCAGTTTGTTTTTCTGCTCTCTAAGATTAGTATAAAGAAAGAAGTTTTTATGGCAAGCTGAGACTGGTTGGGGGAAGGAAGGCTTTGGATGGCTGAAAGGAATGAAGAGGAAAAGGCTGAGAAATGGGGTAATCACATGAGAGAGTTGTGTTCTAGAGATGATTGGGAGATGAAGTTAGTATGCAGGATAGGTTTAAGAAAGAGAAATAAAAACAGTCTGAAATAGAAAGAAACAATCAATGTTTGACCAGGATGCCTCTTTATCCCCCAGTTATCAGTCACCAGTTATTAAGCTACTGAATTCAGATATAAAAATTGCCATATCCTAAGAGCGTTGTCCAGGGATTTCTCAAACTGCTTGTTGAATATGGGTGGTGCTTCCACCTAACTTTTTCACCTCTGAATCCTTTATTTAAACCCTTACCTTCCATCTTAGAATCATTACTGTGTATTGATTCCAAGGTAGAAGAGTGGTTAGTACCAGGCAATTAGGATTGAGTGATCTGCCCAAGGTCACATAGCTAGGAAGCATCTGAGAACAGATTTGAACCCAGGAACTCCCTCTCTAGGCTTGCTCTCGATCCACTGAGCTTCGTAGCTGCCTCCTTTAAATACCTTTAAGTCTATTTTCTTGGTTCCTTGACTGTAACAGCACTTTAAACACAACTACACTCACTCCCAAAGTTCCTAACAAAGCCTTTTTGAAGCAAAGCCTTAAAGAATTTTAATTGCCATGCATTTTTAACTATATTGTGGCCCACTCTCCAAAAAGATTCTGCCCCAAAGTCGACAGTTGTACTTATCTGGTGTAAAGATAATTTTAGGATTTTGACTTAAATCCAAATTAATTGGTCACCAGGGGAAAATCCCAAATAAAATACCCAAGTCAGTCTGGAAATTTATGGTAATTTTAATTAACATAGAGGGAAGGAATTTAAGGAGAAGGAGGGAAGAGGATTTAGGATTTCTCCTGCCTGGCCTGTGTCAGGGGGAGTTTAAAATCTCTGCCTCTAGGTCTCTGAAGATGAGAGGCTTCTAAGAGGATAAAGTTGAAAGTAAAGGAGGGAAACTTCAGCCAGAAACTCACCACCGAACCGGAAAATAGCTGTAGCCATGTCAAGATGCTGAAAGACCCAGTATGCTGCTGTCAGCCACCTCTCTGCTGTCAAAAGGTTCCAGAGAGAGGAAGTGAGCCAAATATATAGACCTTTCACCCTAGTGTCCCCTCCTCTAAATGCCCATTCTTTAGTTCTCATCTTCTTTGATTAGATTATATCTTTAGAGTTACTTAGCACTTCTTTGTTAAGTTCGCTTTTTGTTAGTTACATGACCTTTTAGTGATTAATTTAACCTTTATAGTTACTTAACACCTTTTTTTGTATTAAGATCTAAAAATAGACTTAGCTTAAAGTTCTAGCTTCACTATAAGGTAAGAGTTAAGTACCTTCATTGTTCAATCAGGAGATTACAACTTTATCTTCCCATAAAGTAAGGTCGAAAAAGGGTAGAGTAATTTAAAGTTCATACTGGGAAGTATAAAAATGATTATTATTCTTTGCCAATACTTATCAAGTCCTGGGCAAAGCATCTGTCTCTGAGGCAGGAGCCACTCTTTCCAGCTCTCAGCATCCAGCTCTAGCCAGAATAGTTTCAAAAGCTTTAGTATAAGCCTTCCTTCTGAAACATCTGCACAGGACCAGGAGAGATGCGTTACCATAGCAACACTGGAGAGGGAGAGGGAGCAAAAGAATCTGGCTCACAGGTAGGAGACACTAATGTGTGCAGAAGTGAGGACTTGGGGGCATAGATCAAAAGAAACATCCTTCCCCCTCCCCTTGTATCCCTTAGCCCTGAATTTGCAACTGCTCCCACTTCCTTCCTGGAATTGGTCTCCTCACCACTAGGACTTGACAGTCTGGACCTGCCTTGTCTGCTACATGTTCTTGTGGCCACTACCAACACTGTGCCTCCAAAAGAGAAAACGTTGAGGATCACTGACCATGTTGGGCTTGACACTCTGGGAGGACACCCCATCCCTGCCTCTTTACCTCCTTCCCCCCTACTCCAACCCCACACTCCACCAACTTTGAGTGGCTCTCTGTAAACCCACCAGGGTTGCAATGAAGGTGAAAGCCAATACCTCCTCTTCTGGATGTGGGATCCTGAGGCCCTCCCATATTCCAGACAGTTCCTGTCTGGCTAGACATCCCAGTTATGTCTCTGAATAAAAGAATACCTGAGACAAAGTTAGTTTCTTTTGCATTTTCCTAGGACCATCCTTATGTCATTTAATGGTTTTGGAGACTGGAGTCTAAACATTCTTAATAGAGTCTGAGTGTGAAGAGAGTTCTATAAAAGAATAAAATCTAAAGTGAAAAATGCTGGATTTTTCACTTCCTTGATTTAATTATTTTGTCTGAACTTAAATATCAAAGAATTTTCTCTTTCAAACTTTGCCATGAAAATTTGGGAGAGAACCAAAGTTTTCCTGATGTGAACAAACTGGAAATGGGGAAGAAAGTTTCTAAACTTAACAGCTGCAGATATTAAAGTGGAGACTAGCACATTACAAATCTTCAGGAGCTTTTGGACAACTTTTTTTGAGTGGTTGGGGGTGGGGTGGGACACTAATAAGAGAAGAATTAGATGCTATTATTGCACTTTTTTTTTAAACAGGCTGGGATTTTAAAAGTCATTCTTTATCTGAAAGCAATTGTGAATAGTGTATTTGTCTAACACCAAGGACAGTCATTTAAGATTAAAAAAAAAAACAACTCTTGGGAGCCGTCCATGCTTGGAATTGGCAGTAAATTGACTTTTTGTATCACTTGTACTGAATTCTGAAGCTCTGGTGTGTGGGAATGTCCTCCTTCTCTCAGGAACTTTTCAAGGAAAAAAAAATGAACTTGCTATTAGATTAGAGAAAGTTGTTTGAATTGCATGAAACCAATGGGAGAAAATCCCATGAAGTTTATCTCCTTACCCTTCCCTGGGGACTAGGAGATGAATTGCTTAGGGATCTCAAGGAATCCTCTTACATCTGTGCAAGAGGGAAAAATGTCAGAATCATGAGACACATAACTTGGCCGTAAGAAGCATCACTCCACACTTAGAAGAAAGATCAGTGCTTTAAGAGTTTAAAATAGTATATCCCCCTTTCTCCTATGCTAGGGCATTCCTGGCCCTTTAATGGGTCTGCTTTGGGGTAAGAGTTTATAAAATGTTTGATTGAAAGTCAGACGATATCGTAGAAGTCATTTAGTCCTACCCTCCTGTTTTATAGCTGCAAGAGGGAAGCAGTGATTTGGTCATATGTGCTAGGGTATGGTCACACCAAGGTCATATATGTGTTGGAGCTGTGACCAAATTCTGATTATAGACCAACATTCTCTTTGATGTACTTCCTTGGTAAATAGCTCTTTGTGAAAACTAATTGATTCTATTCAGTTAATTAATATTGAGACGATATCAACTGTTTAAATCATATTGAAGCAACATTAATTAGGTGAATAATATCAAGGGGGAACATAGCATACAGGGGCTTAGGAGTGACAGCACTAAAGAAAAGCCCTCAACATCTTAAAGTTACCCATAGAACTCTGAGAAGAGAAACAGTAGCTACATGACAGGGTCTTGAGCTGTTAGCATGGATGTCTGTTAAGGGAGTGAGTGCACAGCCTATATACACTACAAATTCATCATCTCTAGAGATGTAAAGCTGCAAATTCATCATCTCTAGAGATGCAAAGCTGCTATTACTTAAAACATAGACTTGACTATATTGCTCTCCTACTCAAGAAGCTTCAGTTGCTCACAGTGTCTTCCAGGAAGATATACAAAATCTGCTCATTTTTTCCTTTTATTTTTATTACCATGCAAGATATGCTTCCATATTGGTCATTGTTGTAAGAGCACATTCATACAGGAGGTCCTGGGTTCAAATTTGACCTTGGCTACTTCCTAGCTGTGTGACTCTGGGCAAGTCACTTGACCCCCATTGCCTAGCCCTTACCACTCTTCTGCCTTGGAGCCAATACATAGTATTGACTCCAAGATGGAAGGTAAGGGTTTAAAAAAAAAAGAGCACATTCATACATAACCAAAACCCTCCAAAATAAAGCTTTTAATACACCGATGTGAAAAACAGTATGCTTTGATCTGCATCCATCCGTCTTCAACAGTTCTTTCTCTGGAAGTGGATAGCATTCCCATAGAAGTCTTTCAGGATTGTCCCAGATCATGGCATTGCTGAGAGTTGCCAAGTTTTCACATATAATGATTGTCCAATATTGCTGTTGCTGTGTACAATGTTCTGGCTCTGCTTGTTTTACTCTGCATCAGTTCCTGCAGATCTTTCCAGCTTTTTCTGAAATCATCTTGTTTTATTATTTCTTATAACCCAATAAGTAGTCCATCAGCAACATGTACCACAATTTGTTCAGCCCTTCCCCAATAACATCCCCTCAGTTTCCAATTCTTTGCCACTACAAAAAAAAGCTGTTATAAATAAAATCCACTATTTTAGATTAAAAACCCTTCACAATCTGGTTCTGGCCTATTCCTCCAGGTCAGTTCTAAATTATTCGCCATGACAAACTTGACATTTTGCCAAACTGACCTACACATCCTTCTATAAATCATCCATGTGTCTAGTGGGTTGATTGTTATTTGTATGTGTTTGATGCTATTGCTATAATAAGACTGTAGTATGGAGTTACTTAGGCTATAGAAGAGGATGGATAGGTTTGTATTTTTCTACTGCTCTGACCCATATTAAGCAGCTAATGCCTGCAGTTTCTGATTGGAAAAGGCCCCTGGCTGACTGTAGTAGCCTGAGTCACCTCTCTTCTACCGCTTCAAAGAGCCAAGTCAAACTCTCTCCTCATTTCTGGTCATGATTAAGAAACTCCCTGTAACCACGCCTGGTATCAATAAGTGACTCCAAGAACTTCTCTGTAGCCCCTGGCTCTGATGAGGAATGCCCCCTCCCACATTTGGCACCAATCCCCTATTCTCCACCAAGCCCATTTTATGAACCCCAACTCTGAGCATGCTTTGTTTCCAACAGGACTCCCTTCTTCCCCTCCCTGATGCTGGGGAATTTTCTCATTGGGGATAGAGCTCTGCCTGTCTACATTGCTATATGGTATGTGTCAATGATTGGAGGGGGGTGGCTGGCTCGCTGTACCACATAATGATAAAGCTCATATTTGTGCTATTTTCCTAAATATCAATTTCCTGGAAATTCTCAACCTCTGGTCTTTGCTTTAGCCCAAGCTGTGAGGCCAAATAAAGTATGATGGACTCTTCCTCTTCACCTCCATTCCTAGCCACCCATCATTCAAGTGCTGCCTCCTAGCTGAATGATCAGGGCTTCCATCATTCCTTCAGCAAATTGCTTTGTATTTATTTTATACACAATCTGATGGCATGAATCGACCTGGCCTTTAACTCAGGAAGAGCTGGCTTCAGGTCCTGCCTCTGACCTATTACTGGCTGTGTCACCCACTGAACATCTCAGGGCTCTCTTAGACTAGGCGCTGGTGGAGTGGGTGTCACCATCGGTAGAGGAAATTTTTTACCAAGAGTTCCTTACTCAGCAGCAGCTAAGATGCTGGACTTGGAGTAAGGAACACCTGAATTCAAATGCTACTTCAGATACTTATTTACTAGCTGTGTGACTCTCAGTCTCAGTTCCTTCATCTATAAAATGGAAATCATAACAGCATCTTCTTCCCATTGTTGTTGTGAGGACCAAATGAGATAACGTGTGTAAAGTGTTTTTTAAGCCTTAAAATACTTTGTAAATGTTATAAAATGATCAACTGTGAAGGACAAATCATTACTAGAGTTAGATTAAAATTAATATCCAATAACTCCAAGTTTTATATTTTATAAGATTTATTAATAATCACTTGAAGTAGAGGAAATAAAAAGAAACAAGTAAAAGCCTGAGTAAAGAGAAGTGATCCTGAGCATGTTAGTGGGAGGAGGGAGAAAGGCGGGGTACAGGAACTTTATCTCCAAAATGTAAGGATGTAAGATGAGAATGAAAGTGGAATTCTGGGAAATGGAGTCCTGGAGTACAAAATTCTAATTACATACTAGCAAAGCAAGTCTCCAAGATAACCACAAGGAGCTCGTGATGAAAATGTTTTCCACAATCAAAGAAGGAACCATTGGTATCTGAGTGCAAATCAAAGCACGCCATCTTCCACTCTATTTTCTTTCTGAAATTTATGTGTGATATGTGTCTTCTGTCATGACATGAGCAACATGGAACTATGTATTACATGAAAGTATGGGTATAATCTATATCAGATTATTTACTATCTAGGGGGTAGGAAAAGGGAGGGAGAAAACCAAAATTTTAAAATGTCAAAAACCAATCACTAAAAATTGTTTCTACATGTAATTAAATTTTTTAAAAAACTAAATTAATTTTTAAAAATACTATATAAATGTTAATTACTCTAATTTTGGCTACTGTTACTACTACTACTACTGCTGCCAGTACCACCACTACCGCCACTACTACCACCACCACAAGCACTACCACTATTGCTATTATTACTACAACAACAACAATTACTACTACTACCACCATTTCCACTACTACTACTTCACGGATGAAATCATATCCATTAAAAAAAATTAACATTTGTATTTATTTATTTGCCTCAGTTTCTTCATCTGTAAAATGAGTCAGTGAAAAAAATGCAAACCACTCCAGGATCTTTGCCACGAAAATCTTAAATGGAGTAAAAAAAATACCACTAAAACAACTGTACAATAAGAAGATACAACACAAGAATCAAATTGTTGTAGAAGGGGCAACAAAGCATCGTAGTGGACTCAATGTTGAATTTGCTGTTAAGAACACCCAGGTTTAGCCCCCATTTTGTGTGCTTATTAGCTAATTGCCTGACCAGGCAAGCCATAACATCTCTAAGCTTTGGCTTCCTCACCAATAAAATGGGATTCGTGGCAGCACTTAGCTCATAAGGTTGTTGTAAGGATCCAGTGAGACCAGTATGTAAATCCCTATGAATATCTGTTGTTATTTGTCGTTATTCAGTCCTCTCATCTCTGTGACTCCATTTGGAGTTTTCTGGGCAAAGATACTGGAGTGGTTTGTCATGTCCTTCTCCAGCTCATTTTACAGATGAGGAAACTGAGGGAAATAGAGGTTAAGTGATTTGCCCAGGGTCACACAGCTAGTAAGTCTGAGGCAGGATTTGAACCCAGGTCTTCCTGACTCCAGGCCCAGGATTTTATCCTTTGTACCACCTAGCTGTCCTATGAGTATTCTGAGTAATAACCTACATCTGAAAGGGAACATTTTGGGATGTGTGGAGAAGTCCAGCTAACCCTGCTCACAAACTGCTTTAGCACTCTTCTTAGAACCACATACAGCTCTCCAGTTCCTTCTCCTTGTGTTGTCTCAGCTCTCAGGAAGCCCATCAGAGGACCATAACTCTTGAACTGGAGGGGACCTACTCCTCCACCATCTTGTCTGACTCCTCCTTTTGACAACTGAGGAAGCTGAGACCTAAAGGGAAGTTAAGTGACTTGCCCAAGGTCACACAAGTAGTCACCAAAGGCAAGAATTGAACTTGACCCTTTGCCCCCCAAGTCAGTGCTGTTTCTCCTGGATCACACTGTGCCTCCCTGATCCCTAAGTGTTAATCTCTGTAAAAGATGCAATCCTGTGTTGCTGACTTCTGGGAGAAGGCGTCTCATAGAGCAGCATTTCTATAGCAGTTTGACGGTTTTCTTAGGCATCCGTTCTATTAAATTCTTCTTGTTTGGGGAGTGCCTGCCAAGAGCTGAGAAGGAACAGGCAGGTGGCCATTCTACTCTAGGACCAAGCCAAGCCACTTAGCCAGATCCAGGACCCCTGACAACTTTTATAATTGCAGGCTTTTCATAGATTTACAAAATGAAAGCAGGGGCCCTTTCCAACACCCAGTGGGGAGTTGCAGTATTGTTCTACAAACAAATATGTATTAATAAGCACAGAGCTCTCCCCCCTCCAAGTGTTCTGCAAATATTGACAGATGAAACCTCAAAGCAGTCTCCAAGGAGCAGGCTATCTGAGAATCTTGGAAAGCATTTGCCTCTGTTTCCTTTCCCTCCCTTCCTTCCTTCCTCCCTCCCTTCCTCCCTCCCTTCCTCCCTCCCTTCCTTCCTTCCTTCCTTCCTTCCTTCCTCCCTCCCTTCCTCCCTCCCTTCCTTCCTTCCTCCCTTCCTTCCTTCCTTCCTTCCTTCCTTCCTCCCTCCCTTCCTTCCTTCCTCCCTTCCTTCCTTCCTTCCTTCCTTCCTTCCTTCCTTCCTTCCTTCCTTCCTTCCTTCCTTCCTTCCTTCCTTCCTTCCTTCCTTCCTTCCTTCCTTCCTTCCTTCCTTCCTTCCTCCTCTGTTTCCTATTTCTTCTTTCTTATTTATAGGAACTTCCCCAGAGATCATGTAGATCTGGGAAAACATCGAACTTCATGTTGTGTTCTGTTTTGTTTTTTAAGTGGCAAACAAGAGCATGGTTGCAAGCTAGATATTAAAAGTAAATGTAAAATCAAAAAGTAAAGAGTAAAAGAGTCAGACCAAGGTAATGGGCCCTTTCACCGAGTCGGGACCAAGCCAAGGAAGGTCATGTCTATTATCCATCATTACTAAACAGTGCTGTCCTCGATGGACTGGCAGATCCTGGGGCTAGGGACCCTCCCAGAGGCATTGCACTAATTATCCTCAGCGAATGGAGGAACCTCAAGCATCAGCAGTCCAATCCTGGGCTACCCTGCCAGCTGATGCATAATGAGCTCTTTTATATGGTTGTGAAGGGTGATGTGGATCTCAATCAAATGCAGGAAAAACACTTCTGAAGGGTATGCTTGGAAAGGAGACCTGTTTTTCTTCTTCCTCTCTCCTCCAACCCTTTAGCCCAGGCCCAAGGACTAAAGAGTAGCATTCTCTCCCTCCCCCACTTTTTCCAGTCACTGAGAAAATGGCCCATGGAGATGGACTGGTGGAATATAAGTACCTGGATAGAATGCCTGCAGATTGCCCTTTGCCCTTCCCGGGTCAGCCCTGAGTGCCAAGCAAATGTTCCTTGGGGAGGATAAGAAGTCCCAAAGAGCCTACCAGCAAAAGGCCATCAAATGCACCTAATGCCGTCTATAGTTCCAAGTAACTTAATATTCTTTGTAAATACTTACCACCCAGAGAGATTTCCTAGAGTCTGCTAGATCAAATGTGGCATTGTGCTAGAATACAGGATTGGCAGATTCTGAATAGAGGTGAAGCCGGCTTTTACCAGAAGAGGCAGCCAAAATCACCACAGATGCCATCATTCAATTTCCTTATTCTGTAACGTTTGATTATTTTCTCAGTTGAAAATGATAATTTGGTTGTATGATCTTACAGTCAACCTTGTTGCACAAAATTCATCTATTAGTCAACTAGAATTTATTAATCAACTACTGCATGCCAGGCACTGTGCTTGCACCAAGAATACTCCCTTTTTTCTCCCCCTAGAGAGGCAAAAAAAAAAAAAGTCCTGGCTCTCAAAGAGCTCACAGGCTAATGACTATTAGAATGTCATTCTTTGGGGGGAAAGCATTGCTGTCTTAGGTGTCCTGGAAGAAGGGAGGGTACTTGAGGTGGGTTGGAAATGAATTCAGAAAGGAAAGAAAGATTGGTCTTGGCTCCACACATTTTCCTAGGGAAAATCTTTTATGATAAGAAAAAAAATAACACCCAGGCACCCAGTTAAGTGAATGGAAATTTGCCATCACAAAGGATGGAGCTGACTCTCATCAAAGACCTCAGTCTGGGGCAGGGACAGCTAGGTGATTCAGTGGATAGAGAGACAGTCCTTGAGAAAGAAGGTCATGGGTTCAAATGTGACCTCAGACACTTCCAAGCTGTGTGACTCTGGATGAGTTACTTACCCCCCTGCTTAGCCCTTACTGTTCTTCTGCCTTTGAACCAATACCCAATATTGATTCTTTTTTTAAACACTCACCTTCCGTCTTGTAGTCAATACTGTGTATTGGCTCCAAGGCAGAAGAGTGGTAAGGCTAGGCAATGGGGGTCAAGTGACTTGCCTAGGGTCACACAGTCCAATATTGATTCTAAGAAGGTAAGAGTTAAAAAAAAAGATCTCAAGAGACTGTCATACACTCTTGTGAAAGAAGTAGTTAAATGTAACCTGCCACAGCTTGGAAGGAGGGAAAACTAGATTATTGATAGTTTTAGGGCATCAAGATAATTGAAACACTATTAAACTTATCTCTTTGATTATTATTTATATGATAATTATTTAATTTAATTTATATAATTTATATAATAATTATTCAATTCATTCCCTCTGACTATTTTCATGCCATGCCTCTTCCTATTGTTGTCTTCTCTTATTAGAAGGTAAGCTCCTTGAGGGCAGAGCTTGTCTCTCCTTTTGTATTTGTTCCCTAGTGCTTAGCACAGGGCAGCAGGGAGGTATGCATGGATGAGAGACTCATCTTTCTGAGTTCAAACCTGGCAAATCACTTCACCCTATTTGCCTCAGTTTCCTGAACTGTAAAATAAGTTAGGGAAGAGAATGGCAAACCACTCCAATATCTCTGCCAAGAAAACCCCAAATGAGGTCATGAAAAGTCAGACCCAACTGAACAACCCCAGCATCTGGCACGCTCACACCTCATGAGCTAGTAAATACTTTTCAATGCATTCTTTCATTTCCTTCTCAAACTATACTGAATTTGTACTTAGCTGTTTATAGATATTTCAGGGAATATCATTTATTCTTTAGGCTAAATACCCTCAGTTCATTCAAGTGTTCCTAATATGGCATGAGCTCAAGGCTCTGACTACCCTCTTCTGCAGGGACTCTTCTCAAATAAGCTTCTTAAGGACAGACTTTTTTTCATTTTTTTGTCTTTGACTCTCCAATATCTAACACAATGCGTGGCACATAGTAGGTATTTAATAAGTTCATTTGGAGCAAACCACTTCATGTATTTACAGTTCGAACATTAAGTTTCTCAATCCTTTCTGTGCATCTTCTCCCTTTGCCTCTGGGCAACACCTTTCTAAAGTTTTGTGGTTCTTTTTTTACTGTAATAGAAATATATTTTCCAAAGCAAAGCGTATTTCTTTTTATGTTTTGGGAATATAAATCGTGTGGAGGGATAGTGTGATTTGTAATCAGTATGTTGGCAAAAATTCTTCTATTTATTATTTTCATTGCCCTCCATTTATCCTCTTCCAGGGTTAATAAATGTTGTGTGCTGCAGGCCTACACAACATATTCATTTTCTTGATTTGTTCAGTTATAATTAAAATGGAAACTGTGCACTTATTACCTACCTTGGGAATCTGAGAAAGTTCACTGCATGAAGCAGTTAGAGAGAATGTGATGTTAGTATTTCTAAAATGAAGGATAATGAATACCAAGAATGCTCATTAGAGTTTTATAAATCTAGTTATTATTATTTTGTGTTCTGGTTGCTGACGTATGGAAAAGCCTAGAAAAATGCAAACAGAAACATACTTACTTTCCTTTTATTGGGAAGCTTCCAGAAATAAGGAAGTGATCGTTTTGCTCTATTCTGCTGTGAACAGGCTACATTCAAATTCCAGGTATCAGTTCTGGGTATCGAATTTTAGGGAAAATATTGATAAGTTGGTATGCCTGACAAGTAGGATAACCAAGACAAAGAAGGGCTTTGAGTTCGTGCCATATTGGAATCACTTGAAGGATCTGAGGGTATTTAGCCTAGAAAAGGGGGGAAGGAGTTAGCAGAGGGGAGAATAATCTGTCTTCACATATTTGAAAGGCTGTTATTTGAAAGAGAGAGAGATTAGACTTGTTTTGCTTGGATTTCCCAGAAGGCAGAATTGAAGAGATGGGGGTTCAAGTGACAGAAAGGCAAATTGAAACTGGATGTAAGTAAGAACTTAGAAACAATTAGCGCTGTCCTACTGTGGAATGGCTACAGGAAGTTAAGTGGAAGGTTTATCTTCCACTGGTGTTTTTCAAAGACTGGGTGACTATCAGGTGTGTTGCAGTGAGTTGTTGTTGTTGTTGTTTTTCGTGTAGGAATTAGATTGGATGGCCACTGTGGTCACTGGGTAGTCTGAAATTCTGTGAATTGCCCTTGTGTTTAGACATTTAAAAATTATTAACTTAGAAAATATTGCTGTTTCCTAAAGGGCTATTTGTTCTCCTCACATTATGGGAGAGTCTTGTCTATGAGAAAGAGGTATGGGGGAGGGGGTAGTGAAGAGGATGCTGGACTTGGCATCAATGAGTCCTAAATTCAAATCCTCTCTCTGACACTTAATAACTGTGTGGCCATTGTCAAGTCATTTACTTTTCTAAATCTCATTTCCTTTATCTGTAAAAACGGTAACATTAATATCTCCTTCCTTATCATGAATTTCAAATAAGATAATTATATAAAATACTTCATAAGCTCTAAGGTACTTCACAAAGATCTGTAGTCATGACTAAGTTTTTGGAATAAGAAGGGAGGCTCCCTTGAGAAAATTTGGCATCACCTGCATTCTAAGCAAGGTGATTATGGAATGATGCCTTAAAATAAATATTAATTCAAGAGCAGAGGAACAAGTAAGACTGTCTTCATTCACTTGGTTATAGGTAGGTAAGTGAATTCTTCTGTGGTAGACCTTCTCCCTCTATCAGTGGGCACCATCTTTTTGAAGTTCTAGGCTTCTATCTGTATTCAGGACGAAATATGTGGCTATGAATCACAATAACTACCAGCTCAGAATTCCATGGCATAATTATGATGCCCAATGCCAAAGGAAAACCCTCACAGATTTCTTTCTTTGGATTGGACAGTTTCTTGGAAAGAGCAGAAGCTTATAAAGCCTTTGTGTGAGAACCTCTATCTAAGTCATAAAGGAAGATTCTTAGAAGGGAGAGCCAGCGATTAGGCTGTGTCAGAAGCAAATTGCTTGTACAAAGGAGAGTAGGTCTTTTACTTTGATGCTCATCAGGAGGCAGAATTTCTAAGAGCTCTAAACATTGCTCCCTCTTTTCCATAAAGCCTTTTGTACACCCCAATGGTGACCAGAGAAATTATTAATTAGCCTCTGAGCCAGTCCTGATTTTTACTGTAATTGCTATCCACTGGGATTAAGTGTTTAAGGTTTTTTTTTTATGTTGTTGTTGTTGACTCTGCATTCATATATATGTGGTTATGTTTTGAAAAATTTCAAACCTTCCTCCAACCTCCTTTCCCACTCTCTAATCCCACACTTTAGTAGGCTTCATTGAAAAATGTAGCATTTATGATCAGGACCAGGGTAGAAGGAAGATTCTGGATTCTGAAACTTAGGACTAACTCCCCAAACCCCATAACAGTTACAGATTGAAATAATACACAATATGGCAGCAAAGGAAAGTGATAAATGTTGTTGGGGGATGTGGCAAAATTGGGATACTAATACACTGCTGGTGGAGTTGTGAATTGGTCCAACCATTCTGGAAGGCAATTTGGAACTATGTGCAAAGGGCTTTAAAAGAATTCTTATCCTTTAACCACCCAGTCATTGCCACTGCTGAGTTTGTACCCCAAAGAAGGGAACATTGGAGATGGGAGCAGGACCAAAACAAGAGGGAACAAATTCTGAGCTGATGTGTACAAATCCTGGCTGGGGTCTGTAAATGTTAAATTTAATGGTTGGATTTAAATTATATGAAATAACATGGTCGTCGAAATGATTATATCACAAGTCAGAAGTTTATTTACCAAAATGGAGGGGAAACAATAAAGAAGTGAATGTGAAAGAGGTTAGAGAAAATACCAATACCAGTCCTTAACCAGGAGTGCTGGTAGTGAGTAATCACGTGGAAGCTAGTCTCTTAGGAAACTAGGAAGGGAGTCAGCCTTTCCTCTCACTCAACCAAGTAGTCCAGGAGTCAGAGTCTAAGTTGAAGTCATGATCCATGCCACAGTCTCCAGTGAAGTTCCCTTGAAGACCATTTCCACGAGACACTCTCCATAAGACTCAACTTCACCAGACTGACTCAGCCAAGGGATTTCATGACTTTTACAGTAGTTTCCTGTCCCTGCCCCTTTTCACAAGGGCCAATCACAGTTTCCAAATTGTCCAGCACTGCCCAGGGGCAAAGTCTGTGGGATTGACTCCTCACCTCTATAGGTGTTAACTCTCTTTCTAGGATTCACACGTTTCTAGGATGTGAACTCTTAAAAGAGTTCAAAAGTTTCTGGCTATTTGAGTCAGAAAAAAGTGTGGATCTCTCCAAGTATCTTACTGGCTTCTCAGCTAGTACTAGGTAGGGTATAAATTCACTGAGTGGTTTGTGAGCTCCTCCACCTAGTTCAAGCTTGTGTTGATTCAACCAAAAAGGTAGACAAAGGAGTCTTCACAGTCTAGTGAGGTACTTAAGTTAGTATTCACTGGGGATAGACAACAGAGTGAAGAATTCTCTTTCACAGGTAAGACATGGGGTATTCAACATTAGGAAAGATGATGGAGAGTTTGGCAAAAGAGTTATCTTCTACCTGCACAGGCAGTGTTCCCAAGACTTTGTGGTTGTTTTTCTGTCTGATCTTTGGGACAGACAGATCTACTCTCTCTTCTCCTCTGCAGTTGTCTTTGCTATTTGGAACCTGACATCCCCATCCATGCTTTCATTGGTGATGTAGGGTGTATGCAGATGGGTAATTCTCCTAGGTACCCTCTAGGTAGGGCAGTAGACAGAGCACTGAGCCTGTAATCAGAAGGACATATTCCCAAATTCTAATCTAGTTTCAGACACTTCCTAGTTGTGTGACCCTAGGCAAGTGACTTAGCTTTGTTTATCTTAGTTTCCTCATCTGTAAAATGAGCTAGAGAAGGAAATGGCAAACCACTTCAGGATCTTTGCCAAGAAAACCTCAAAAGGGGTCACAAAGATTTGAACACAATCGAAAATGACTATCCAACAACAAGAATTCTTTGTGGGGAGGATCCTTAAAGCCCTTCTTGACTTTTGCAAGTGCTCCTCTCAAGCTCCTTTCAGGAATCTATTTTATACACATTTCCTAGTGATTCTATTCTGAGTGAACTAATTGAGATGGTTATGTCTGTATTGAATCAGCTATTTCTAGCCTTCCTACAAAATGCCACTCTAAGCTTTCTCTGGCTTTGCCCCAAGCCTTTCAGGCAATTATTTTTGGAGCATTCACTGACTGTCTTTGTATTAAGTATATTTCCTGTGTTGTTCTAATCTAAAAGTTTATAGTACTGATAATATTTTTTGAAAGTGCCCCTTGCCAATAAAAACTCTTTTTCATGGCATAATTTCATTTAATCAAGAACTCCATAGTGTTCTCCACTGGATGAGCCTTTATTATGGTAAAAGGGGACTAGCCCCCTAATTTTGCCCTCCAAATTTTTTACACTACTTATTCTGGAACATGAACCTTTGGGATCCTTCCTGCCTTGACATGATATCTCAGACAAGATTCTAGGGTGAAACATTTTTAGGGAGCTAGTTGTGGATAGAGCCTTGACCTGTTGGGAAGACCTGAGTTAAAATCTAGCTTCAGATATTTATTAGCTGTGTGATCCTCAAATGAGGTTTTATTTATTAAGCATTTAGCACAGAACCTGGCATACAGTAAGTGCTATATAAATGTTAAAAATTATTAGAGTCAGGGACATATCCTCATTTGACAACTGTGATCCCTGACTGTTTGCATTGCATACACAGCCCATAATGATGATTTCATCAGGATGCTGGGGAAGAGAAAATGATCAGACCATCACATTAGGGTCCCAGGCATGGGGGAAAAATCTGACTAATCTTATCCATTTGTCTGAAAAAATATCTTGCTTCTCTCTTTCCATTGGGGGTTGCTGAAAGGCAATTAGCATGGTGTAATGGAAACAATGCTGGATGCGGCATCAAGACCTTTTAACACTTACTAGCTTTGGATCGAGTCAAGTTATTTGATCTCTCTAAAGCTATTTCTTCATATGTAAAAATTAGGTATAATCTGATAGGAGCCCTAAATTTCTACAGAGAGAGTCAGACTAGGAGATGAGAAAATCTAAAGATTTAAATTCTAATGAGACAAGGAGTGAAAGTTGTCTAAAGGAACGAATGTGGTGCAGAGTACTCACTTATCACTTTAGATTTTATTTTTTTTCTGGGTTATACATATATTATCACACAAAACATATTTCCATATAATTTACTTTTATAAGTGAATAAGCTTATAAAATCAAAACCCCAAATCACATACCCAAATAAACAGGTGATAAATCATAGGTTTTCACCTGGTCATAGGACCAAAGAGGCAACGTGGTCCAGAAGAAACAGCACTGGCCTCGGAGTCAGAGGACCTAAGTTAAAATCTTTTATCTGTCCTTACTTCTGTGCATTTGGGCAACTCATATAACCTCTCTGGGATCTCAGTTTTCTCATCTCATCAAATGACTGGAATAGTCTCAGTAGCCTCAAATGGTTTGCATTAAACTCTCTCATTCTTCTTAACCATAAGAGCAACATCAATTTTCAGGTTCCACAGGTTGTTGTCACCAATGTCCTTCAAGAGATGTAAAAAAGATGTAACATTTGATCATCGTGAAAAATAAATGAACCAAAATGTAAAAAAAAAAAAGCTCCAGACTTCTGAAACGTAGGAAGCACAATTGGCTTAAGTTGTGGTCTCCCTTGCCTTTGTAATAGTGAGCCTACCGTTTCTATAGGACTTGGGTTTGTGAAATTCTTTATACGTATTGTCTCATTTTATACTCACAACAACCCTGATGCTATTATTATCCCCATTTTATGGATCAGGAAATTGAAGCAGACAGAAATTTAACAACTTGGTCAGGACCACACAGCTAATAAATGACTAAGGCTGGTTTTGAACTTGGATCTTCCTGCCTCTAGGTCTAGGGTTCTATCCATTGTGCCACCTAGCTGACTTTTAGATATTTATTTCTGTGTGCTGAGTTTTCCAGGCAGATTAACTCAAGTAACCTTTAGATGACTCTTAGGTGCCTGTCCTTACTGGGAGGGGACAGTTACTATGATAGCTGACCACACACTCCACATTGTTTGCCATTTGTTTAAAAATATATGAATTATATATTCATGCTTCAACATCCTCTGCTTTTGAGTTCCCTTTGGATTTGTTTTACTTTGCTTGTTTTTCCTTCTTGATTTTGTGGCTATTTTTTTAATCATAATATATATTATTCTTATACTCTTTTCTTCACTTTTCATCTCTATAATTCCCTTGTTTTCTTTGTATTTCCAGTATTTGTCATTTCTAATAACAATACAATCCACAACATTCAAATGTTGCAATCTATTCAGCCATTTTCCTATTTTAAAATTAAATTAAATTTTTAATAATTAATTAATTTAGAGTATTTTTCTATGGTTACAAGATTCATGTTCTTTCCTTCCCCTCCCCCAGCCCTTTCCTGTATCCAATGTGCAATTCTACTGGGTTTTACATGTGTCATTGATCAAGACCCATTTTCATATTATTGATAATAATTGCACTAGGGTGATCATTTAGAATTTATATGCCCAATCATATCCCCATGTGATCAAGCAGTTGTTTTTCTTCTCTGTTTCTACTCCCATAGTTCTTCCTCTGGATGTGGATAGTGTTCTTTCACATAAATTCTTCATAATTGTCCTGGATCATTGCATTGCTGCTAGTAGAGAAGTCCATTACATTCGATTGTGCCACAGTGTATCAGTCTCTGTGTACAATGTTCTCCTGGTTCTGCTCCTTTCGCTCTGAATCACTTCCTGGAGGTCATTCCAGTTCACATGGAATTCCTCCAGTTCATTATTCTTTGAGCACAATAGTATTCCATCACCAACATATGCCACAATTTGTTCAGCCATTTCCCAATCAAATGGCATCCCCTCATTTTCCAATTTTTGGCCACCACAAAGAGTGCAGCAATGAATATTCTTGTACAAGTCTTTTTCCTTATTATCTCTTTGTGGTACAAACCCAGCAGTGCTATGTCTGGATCAAAGGGCAGGCAGTCTTTTTAGCACCCTTTGGGCATAGTTCCAAATTGCTTTCCAGAATGTTTGGATCAATTCACAACTCCACCAGCAATGCATCAATGTCCCAATTTTGCCACATCCCCTCCAACATTTATTATTTTCCTTTGCTGTCACATTAGTCAATCTTCTAGGTATGAGGTAGTACCCCAGAGTTATTTTGATTTGCATTTCTCTGATTACAAGAGATTTAGAATACTTTTTCATGTGCTTATTAATAGTTTTGATTTCTTTGTCTGAAAGTTGCCTATTCATGCCACTTGCCTATTTATCGATTGGGCAATGGCTTGATTTATTGTACAATTGATTTAGCTCCTTATAAATTTGAGTTATTAGACTTTGTCAGAGGTTTTTGATATAAAGATTTTCCCCCAATTTGTTGCTTCCCTTCTAATTTTGGTTGCATTGGTTTTGTTTGTACAAAACCTTTTTAATTTAATGTAATCAAAATTATTTATTTTGCATTTTTTATTTTTTTCTATATCTTGCTTGGTCTTAAAATATTTCCTTTTCCAAAGATCTGACAAATATACTATTCTGTGTTCACCTAACTTACTTATAGTTTCCTTCTGTATATTCAAGTCATTCACCCATTCTGAGTTTATCTTGGTATAGGGTGTGAGATGTTGATTTAAACCTAATCTCTCTCAATGCTGTTTTCCAAATTTCCCAGGAGTTTTTTTGTCAAATGCTGGATTTTTGTTCCAAAAGCTGGGACCTTTCAGTTTATCATAGTATTTCCCTATTTTTTTTAAAAGAAAAATAACCCCAGCCAAAAAAATGTTTCTGTCAGGTCAATGAGTATGCAGATCAAAAACTTAAATGTGATATTTGAAACAATTTCTTCCTGTCCTCAAATTCTCTGTTGCACAAAGACTCTCCTTCCTGTTTTCTTATGTTTAATTCTTTTGACAGGCCCTCTTGAAGGCCCATAAAGTAATATGAATCAAAGGTAACATGATAGTATTATATTTATCATATGATCTGTCCAAAAAAGACCTGTAATATCCTGATTTTTTTGCTCTGGTGCCTCCCACCATGCAGTGCAGATGCAGCAATCCCACAGTCCATTGTAGGTCTATGTGTGATAAATCCATCGTCCTTTTCTTCTTACTGGTATTACTTGTTCCATATTGTTCTCAAACACTCAGCTACTGAAAACTTCTTTTACTCATACTGCACAGAGGCCATGACGAGATATACAGCTAAGAGTCCAGATGCTGTGTGTTTCTGCCTTTTTCTCCTTCTAGCAGATTCCAGGTATGTTTCATCTTCTTTGGGCTCCTTGGTGGGTATTTTGTCATTGTCCTGACAGCTGTGACAGTACTGCTCAGGTTAAAAGCAATAATAATTTATCCTTGCAGTTCTACTCCAGGGACCAAAGTGATTTTTAAATATGCTAAAATCCACCCCACCTCTCCCAATGACCCAAACAAAAATTTACATTTCACTGTTCTGTCATGAGTAGTATGCACAACAAATGCATTTTCCTTTTTTTTAATTTGTTCGAGATTGGAGGAGATGCAATGCCCCTTCTTATAGACAAAATTAGAAGAAATTGAGTATAACAACCATGACATTAAAGTTCCTGGGTCTGTATGATTTTATGATTTCTTTTATCAGGCTGGGCTGAAGTTTTTTCATTTCCCCCTTGTGAAAAGCATATAGAAGTCTGGAAGGCTTGAAAGGAAGGACTGATGGAAACTCTGGGACTAAAGGCTCAAAAATGGTACCTGAAACCTCTGTGGGTGGAGGGGGATATTCCAACACCATCTCAAAGACCCGTAAGACTGGGAGTCCACTCTGCACATGCCACCCTCATTGCTGCACAGGCTCAGTTTCCAAAAACCTTTCCTAAGAAATTCCAGATTGGGAAGATCCTGGGAAAAATCAACACATCCATCCCCCCACTCCCAAAGAAACCACAAAACCAAACCAAAACAAAACAAAAAAAGAAACAACCACTTCCCGACTAAGGAGGTGGAGACCTGTGGAGCTCTTCACATACTGGTCAACAATGACTTGCAGATGAGATTCTTGGGTAGGACTGGATGATCTTTGAATGTCCTTCCAACTTCAAGACCCTGAGCTTTGGAAGTTTCTTCTGATTCTTTCACATAAGGCTGTCATGGGTCAAGGAAATAAGAGAGAACAAGCTATACATTAGGGAAGGTCTGAAGATGACTATTTTAAAAAAGGGATGAAAATGGAGAGAATTTTGGATTTTGAATTATTTCTGCACTTGTGGGCTTTTTCTTCCTCCTTAGGTTATATTTAAGCTGCCACATAAAACCCTTCTCCCCAGTACTCTGATTTTATAACTGGAAAGACAAGATAAGCAAAGACTTGTTTGGAAAATGTGGTTTTTGAGATTGTTGGGGGAGGGAGAGGATAAAAATTAACGACTTCATGTAGATAAACCTTCTAAACAAAAATAATGGGCTCCATCCTGTTAAGTAGAGTAGTGTGATAAAACCTAGGGAAGCATCTCTCTAAATGGACATTTTCTTTTGAAAAGGACAACAAAACAAACTTGTACCCAGTTTCTTTTTTTTTTTTTTTGTACCTGGAAAGACACTTTAGCGTAAGCTGCTGTAAACAGATAAAAAGTGGAGAAATAGATTCTAGTTCCAATTCAATGTATAGGCATTTAGCAGGCAAACTAAGCTAATACAGTTTGAAAAGAGCATTGGTTTAAATATTCCTCTTAAATTATGAAATATACTTAAGAGGCAGCATGAGATTCCCAAGTAGACCCTGTATTTGTTCTCTAAAAATTGAAGTTTATGTTCTTCCTGCCATTTATTACCTGTGTGATCTTGGGCAAGTCATGTCAATTCTTGGGGCCTCAGGAGCAATCTTGCTCTTTTCTTGAGTTCAGCCCCAAAATGATCTTACCATCAGGACCCGCCTACACTCATCTTCTCTTTCTTTTTGAAACTTGTGTACTTTAATATGGTTCTTACCCAACTTGTTTCCATTTCCTATTATTCTATGTTATTATATATTAATGAGTGGTCCAGCTCATTGTTAGGATGACAGACATCTTCCATGAGCACAGGACACTTTTCTCTTGGCCCTTCTTCTTGCTTGAAGAATGGCTTGAGTGTGTTGAACCTCACCTCACTCCCCTTTCTTACTGAATAGTTTTTGAGATGAAACTATCATAAAAATGACACCCAGTTGCTTCCCCTTATTCTCTAGGGCTTGTCATAACAAAGTGTTTTTCTTCCCTCTTGTTAATTAGGTGAGATGTGGCAGAAGATAAACAGGTACTGAAGGAATGGAGGAGTTCAGACAGCAAGTTGTTAATTGTGGTAATGGAGTGAACCACACTGACTCCATCTTGAGGCTCAGTTCTAGAGGGAACTTCATTGTCTTTCTATTTAATTATGGGTCTAGTACAAATTCTCTGGGGAGAAAAGTTTATTCCATTGTGGGAATTGGGAGAAAACCTTATTGTATTGTTTGAACCAAACCTCACATGTGTGGGGAACTGGCCCCCACATACCTGCTCTTTATTTTTTATTTTTTGAAAATTTTATTTAATTAGATGATGTAGAATATTTTTCCATGGCTACAAGACTCGTGTTCTTTCCCTTCCCTCCCTCCATTCACTCCTATATCTGACAGGCAATTCCAATGGGTTTAACATGTGTCATTGATCAAGACCCATTTTTATATTATTAATATTTGCATTAGGGTAATCGTTTAGAGTCTACTTTCCCAGTTATATCCCCATTGACCCATGGGATCAAGCAGTTGATCTTTAGAGGCTCTTAACCAAGGACCTCAGTTATCTTGAGCAGAAATGCAGTCAGCCAGGTGGAAGGAGTCTTTTCAGATTTGTATAACTTAAGGAACCTACATGTCTTATCTGAAAACCATTCACAAACTTATCAATCAAGTTATTGTTTGCACATCCCTTTGATTTTTTGCTGATACTCATAGGGAATGGGATGCCTCCTTTTCTGAATTCAAGGGATTGTACCTATTCACTCTCCCCCTCTTAATTTGCTAATCTTACCTCCAATTAGAAATCAGATTACCTAATGTGGTATTATTTACTTTTAATTAATTGCTCTTACTTGATTTTTAATGTATAGAAGGCTGTCTCCCTCTGTATCCAGGGTCCAGCCCTAGGCTGAGAAAGGGTCCTGGTCCCGATTTGTGGTACAATTGCCATGCATAACTTAATAAATCAATATGCACAGAAGATCAAACCTTGGCTTTTTTAGTCATTTCATCTTTTACTCATTATAGTGCCTACTATTTATTATATATCCAGTCTTTAAGAGTAGGGATTTTTGTTATTTAATTGTTTCAGTCATGTCTGACTCTTTGGGTATTTTCTTGGCAAATATCTTGGAGTGACTTTTCATTTTCCTTATCCAGCCTATTTTACAGATGAGAAAACCAAGGAAGTGACTCGCTTAGGATCACACAGCTGGTGTTTGAAATGGGAATTGAACTCAGGTCTTACTGACTGTGGTCCTGAAACTCTATTCACTATGCCAACAAAGGCATCTGGCATTTTGCTAAGCAAAGCAAAGCAATGCCCCGGCCACATCTGACAGTGAGTACATCAATTCCCATCCCTTGATCAGAATTCCCAAGTCTTGCTGTTTTCCTTCCATTACATAATGTGGTCACATGACAAAGAGTTCTTTTGCTTTGACTTATCTCACATATTTCTTCCCAAGTTAAACTGTCTTGCTCCAATTTTTCTCATGTAGTATTGTCTTCTCACAGGCAAAGTGATGAGGAATAAATGCTCTAGAAAAATAATTCCTGCATGACTTTATTGTTACAAAATGTCCCATAGTGTGAATGTTTGTTAATCATTATTTTTCCTAGCTGCTCATTTCTACAATGACAGGCCCCAGAGAAACACAAAGTAAAATTAAAAATTATCAACTATTTTGAGAGCTATTTTTTAAATGATATATTATTTAAGGCATTTCAAGTTGTGAAATATAAAACCGTGATATATGAATTGAAATTCTAAACTCCAGGCCCTGGTCTCATTGGGAACTCATGTTATAGATGAAATTATTATTATTTCTTAAAAATGTACCCAAAGCCCTAGAAATGGGGCAAATTTTCCTCCCTGAATTGAAGACAAAGGAAAACACTCATTAATTATTGCCTTGTATATTTTTCTTTGGCTTCTTTTCTTTCCCTTCGGCATTGGTATTTATTCCTTCCCCTTTGTTAGGACTGAGAACATTGATTGGGGGTTAAAAATTACTTGATTACATGGATTTTTTGGCAGAGAAATCTTTTTAAAACTCCTTGAGCTAGAGGAGTGCCATATGTGATCTAGAGAAAAGCCCCAAGTCTGTCTGTCCAGTTGCTTCTGAGGCCTTAAAATTCATACTAGTTCTGAAAGCTATAATAGGAAACAGCATAAAGAACCATCCTGAATTGGGAAACAGATAACTAAAAACACTGAATCCTGGAGTGTTAGAGCTGCAAGGACCATCAAGAGAGTCTGACATCTATTCCCCTTATTTTAACTCTGAGAAAACTGATTTGGATTTTACTCCTTGATTTGACACTGACTAACTAATGGGGCAGTTAGGGGATATAGTAGATAGAAAGCCAGGTCTGGAGATCAGGAAAAGTCATCTTCCTGAATTCAAATCTGGTCCTGAACACTTACTAGCTACATGACTTTAAGCAAGTCACTTAACCCTCTTTGCCTCAGTTTCCTTATGTGTAAAGTATAAAGAAGGAAATGGCAAATCACCATGAAGGGTTGACCAAACATCAATTAACTAATTAACTGTATCACTCTGGACAACTAACAACTTTTTGGGTCCTTATTCATTCAATAAACATTTATTAAACACCGACTGTGTGCCAGCTCCTGTGCCAAGTGAAAAGAGACAGAAGAAATTAAACGATGTAATCTGCATTCTTTCTCTGATGTCTCATCATTGTTTGGAGGGTAACCTAGGTGTCATGTTCAGCTCCTCACTATCTCTCCTCTATACCTAATCTGTTTTCCAGACCTGCTGATTTCATGATTTTAGCATCTCTTAAATGCCCCCTTCTGACCTCTGGTACTGCCACCATTTGAGTACAGGTCCTCATCACTTCATGCTGGGACTACTGCAATAACATGGTGGTGGGTCGGCCTCATTTCTCCCCCCTCTAATTAATCTGTCCTCCATTCAGTCACCAAAGGGACTTTCCTAAAGCACTGGTTGAACAATGCCAATAAACTCCAGTGACTCCCTATCAACTCCAGAATCAAATATAAAATATTCTGGTTGGCATTCAAAGCTTTTATAACCAAACCTCCCCACAACCATTCCATTCTCCTTATGCCTTATTTTCTGCCATGTGATCTTTGATTCAATGCCATTGGCTTCCTGGATCTTCCACAAATAAAACATTCCATCTCTCAGCTCCAGGCATTTTCTCTGGCTTTCCCCCAGGCCCAGAATGCTCTTACTTCTCTTCTCTGTCTTCTAGATTTCTTCAGCTCTCATCTAGAATCCCATCTTCTCCAGGAAACCTTTCCCAACCTCTCTTAGTTCTAGTACTTTCCCTCTCTTAACTATTTCCTATTTATCCTCTATAGCGCTTATTTGTACATATCTCTTTGCTTGTCGTCTCTCCCATTATATCGTGATTTCCTTGATGTCAGGGACTGTCTTTGGTCCCTTTTCATATTCACGGAGCCAAGCACAATGCTTGGCAAATAGTTGCTTTTTAATAAATATTTATTAACTAGGTTTACCGCATATTTGAATTTCTGAAATTAAAATCCTCTGTATTAATGTTTCCTGAAAAAGAAAAATAACAAAGTATAAGCAACACTTTTCATTTGTCAAGAAAACAAATTTATTTGAGATTGTGTATTTGTATAAGATAGGGGAGGTCCAATGTACTCTAGGTTTTGGTAGAACTGTGGCAAAGGCAATATAATTTATCGATATATATTATTATTTAACATATACAACTTGATATATTAATCAAATTTAAATGAAATAGTAGAACACTCTGCCCTAATATTTCCTGAAAAAAAAAACAGGATATAAATAACATTATCTACTTATAGAAAGGGCAAACCTAATTGTGTGTGTGTGTGTGTGTGTGTGTGCGCGCGCGCGCGCATTTATATAAGAAAGGGCAGACCCACTGGATTCCAGAGAGTGTATGACAATGAAGTGACCATATATACTGATGGAGGGAAAGAGATTGTATTCCTTTAGAATCCTACTGTCTGCAAAAGTTGTAGGAGTTAAGTAGCATACAAGCACAGGCACAGAGTATGATTCGCTTCCCTGTTTTGAAGGAATAAAACTCTGTTTTGGGGTGTTCCCCGATGTGGACTATTGCTATCTGTAGTAATACCAGTGGCCTCATTTGCTGTATGAAAAACAACAACAACAATAAACAAACCCAGAAATGCATATAAAGTGGCCTACTGCTGGACAATGTGAATTTCTTTTTTTTTGAATTTTCATTTTAATAGAAAAAGAAATTTTAATATTAGCGGTCAAATAGTTTTTTCAAAAAGATTCGCTTTTGCTGGATGAAAATTATTATGCTTTCCTTGATTCAGGAGAGAAGGAAAAACGGGATGGAGGAGGCAGGGAATAGACACAGGCAAAATGTAAAAATTAAAATTGATATATAAAAACTTCAAATATTATATTTTATAAGATTGATTAATGATCACTAGAAGCAACAAAATAAAAACCATGTGCCCATGGCTAATATACCTGCTCAAACCGTCTGCTCCACCAGTGTCCTGACCCAGGAAGCAAAGAGAGCTAAACATGGAACTCTCCACCCAATTTATCTTCTTTCTACATCAGCACATAACAACAGGAAGTGAGTGGGCTCCAGATTTACAATTACATAAAAACAAATATCAGCTTTGGAAGAGTGACCCTAAAAGGAGATTAAAAAGAGAAATAAAATATAAGACACAGAGATTGAAATATCCAGCCTTGGTGAAGAGAAGAGGAATATGAAGAAATCACTTTATTAGAGATTACTAGTGTTTGTCAAATTTATCCTTTTCCTGCCCTACCTTTCTTCACTTCCTTCTTCTTTGCAAAGAGATGGGCAGCAGGAAAACAGAGGGAGAGAAATATGAAAAGGCACTGATGAAAGAAAATACATAACTATCAGTCATGACAATGAGCATGAATGGGTTTAACTCATTCATAAAGCTGAGCAACATAATGGATTAGAAAGCAGAATTCAAGAAGATTATAAAAATTATACCTGAAACATGACTTTTCCATACAGATTTAAAATGAAGGGTTGGAGAAGAATGGATTCCTTACTCAGATTAAAAAAAAAAACAGCATGAAGTCAGATAAGACAAGAGTAAAAATAGCTATAATTATAAGAGATAAGCAGAGAAAATATATTATGCTTAAGGGCACCATAGATAATAAAATATCACTACATGCATATATATGAAACAAATACCAAATGGCATGTATCTAAATAGCAAAATCTAAATATTTAAAAGCTAAACAAATTATAGGAAGAAAGAGAAAAGAAAACTATAATTATTGGGGGTCTTCAATGTGTCTTTTCCAGAACTATACAAATCTAATAGAATGAAAAATGATAAAGAATTTAAGACTTTAGAAAATAATTTTTTAAAAATTAGATACCACTATGATTGTTGAATGGGAATAAAAAGGAATATACATATTCTCAACTATACAAAGCACTGAAACAAAATCTGAACATGTAGTAGGACATAAAAAATACAGAAAAGCTGAAATACTAAATATATTCTTGACTGACTATAATGCAATAAAAATTATAACCAATAAAAGGTATTAAGTAACAACTTCAAAGATAAACAGAGGTGATGTAATCCTGGAGAACTGATGAATCAAAGAATAAATCATAGAAACAATAGATAGTTTCATCAAATAAAATTCAACAGTGAGATAACATATAACAATTTGGGGGATGGAGCAAAGAAACACTTTGGAGAAAAGTTATATCTTTGAATGCTTTCATCAGTAAAGGTGGAAAAGAACAGATATTTTAAAAATAAATTAAATTTAAACATTTTTAATAACAAATTTCCACATAAATTTTCTGAAGTTATTTGATCCATATTATTTCCTTCTTTTTTGGGTTATTCATATATTATCATGCAAGACATATTTTCACATTATTCATTTTTTAAGTAAACCATCCTGTTCATAATTCCTTATAGCACAATAGTGTTCCATCACCATTGTTAAAGGGATTTTCTTAATCTCTTCCTCTGTCTCCTTAAAAGGCAAGAGAGCAGAGTTTCTAAGTAGATCAGAACTGACAGAAGTCAGTGAGCCAGAGCCAAAGATTCCATTACCAGGGAGACCAGGACAGAGAAAAGGAAGGAGTACTGACATTTGGGGGATTTTGCTTCTGGATCTTGAGGGAGCAGTAGGTCTGTCTCTGAGGCAAGGGGCTACTGGCATTTGGCTACTAACAGCTGGGTTCTAGAAAACTGTTGTCTATTATTTAGAGAGTTAGATAGTTAATGAATCATTTATAGATAGAATAGGTTAGAGTAGGCCTGGTGTTTGCCAGGCAAGAAGGAACTATCCTCAGAAGACAAAGGTAGTTATTAGAAATTATAGTATTGGGAATTTTTGGTATAGTTATAGGATAAAGAATAACCTCTCTTTCTTCTTTACTATTTTCTTTCTGTACTTCTTTCAAAATTAAACTAAGTGTTTTTATTAAACTGCTCTCTTCACTTTGTTGAACTCCTACTTTTAACCCTTATAATCCTGGCAAGCCAGGTAGGAGTTTTATTAACCTGTTAATCTTCTGTTCCTCACTTCTTACTATACTATCCTCTTTTCAAGAATAAGCAAAAAGTAGAAGTGTAGGAAATTTTAGGCAATTAAATATGGTGCTAGAGATCATGGCACACATAGTGAAGGAGGTTCTAGTCTATCTCAAACAACTCCCTTTACTGAGCCGTTACAGCTCACAATTTTAAATTGTCTCTGGTTACTACCGTTTGGGGAATTATTCATTCTGATAGGATTACTTCAAAAATATCAACTTCATCAAATAATTTACCTAGTTCTCTCTAAGAAGAAGAAACAATGGAAATGGTTTAATTGAGACTCGAGTTGCATACCTTGAAGATTGTATCTCTCAAATGGCCAAAACTATTTTCTCAACTGACTGAAGCTCTCTCTCACTCTAACCAATATGTCTCTCTTTTTGTTCCTACTACTATTCCTTCTTTCACCAACTCCATGGCAACTCAAGCAAAAATCCAATTTGTTTACATGCATACATGCATACAATTTATTTTTGTGCAAACAGGTCCTTTACCATTTAAAAAAATCTTTTTTGGGATACAGACCTAGTAGTATACTGTGAATCTTAAAAATTCTCAGACCCTACTTCATAAGATTTGGTTAAGACCATTCCCCATTTAAACAATGAAGGGACTTAGATCAGGAATGTGAGACCTCTACTTCACCCATACTTAAGCATGCCTTAGGGGAAGATAAAGTTGTAAACTCCTTGCTGAACAATGAAAAGTACTTAACCCATACTTATAATAAGGCAAAAAACCCTTAAGCTGGGCCTATTTTTAGATCTAATACAAAAGGGTGCTAAGTACCTATAAAGGTCAGGCAACTTGTAAACTTACAAGGGGCAAAGAGGTGAGAACTTACTCAGAGATTTTAGTCTACTCAGGTGTGAATTACTCAAAAGTTTAGTCTACTCAGGTGTGAATTCAGAATGGTCTGTCCTTTGGAAAATGTCTACTGTGATTGGTAGATGTGAGAACTTAGGGGACGTGACATAGGAAAAAATTCTCTTTAAAAGGTGATGATAAGCTGAGAGCAAGGGACTCTCTCTCAGGACTCTCTCAAGACACTGTCTCAGAGAACTCTCTCTGGAGATTGAGTTGGCCAAAGCTGAACTGGTGTCTCTCTGAACACTAGAATCTTGCTTGGACAAATCTTGTGGTGAGTTGATAAAAGACTGACTAATCTCTCTCTTAGGGCTGGCTCATGCTGGCCTAGCCCTTTTCTCATTATTTCCTTTTTCTCTCTCTCTCCCTTTCATTAATTCCTCATTTGTATTAATTAAAGTCTCTAAACCCAGCTGACTTGGGTATATTTAATATTTGGGAATTTTTCCCTGGCGACCACTTTATATTTGATTTAAAACAAGACACTGTCTTGAAACCATATTTTCTGTGGTCACAATTTAAGCCAAACACTCTTTTATCTGCCACAGTTTATTATTTCCACTATTTTAACTCTCACAATACCTAGTAGTGGTATTACTGGATCAAAAGGTATGCACTGAAAGATTAGATCTTTAAGTTAGATATGCATTGAGAAATTAGAAAAATAACAAATCAAAAATTCAAAGTAAACACAAAGTTAAGAATTAAAAAAATTTAAATAACAAATGAAAATGTCTATAAAATAGATTAAACAATTAGCTAATCTTATTTTAAAAGAGGGAAAAGCCAAATTGCCAATACCAAAAAAAAATGAAGAGAACATAAAAGAAATTGTTCAAAAAAATTAAACTCAACTGGCTTGTTTATATTTTATCAGAAGAATATTGAAGCAGTCTATAACTTGTGCAAAAGTTTTCCTTTATTTAAATTGATCTCCAACACTAAACAGTTTGGTGTTTTTTTTCATTGACCTGATAACTTTCTGTTTATCTGTGAAGATATTTAAAGAAAACATCTTATATTTCAAACTTATGCTCCCAATTTGTAGGTTCAGGTCCTTCTGGGTCACCAAATACTTGTTGATGAAGAAAATGGAGGGAAAAGGTGGGGAAAGGAAGGAAAGGTAGCCAGGGGTCCCCCCCCACACACACACTTCAGGAGGGAACTTGACCAGGCTTTTTTTTTTTTTTGGACTATAATTATGGTCGGTATTTAAATTAAATCAAGCCAGACTCTAGGAATAGCTAGATAGGTTTATTTAGGACAGAAAAGAAAGGTTTGGGAAAGACTAAAGAAAATTTGCTCTCTAGCAGCTATACAGGGACCAAAGGCTCTCTCCTGAGAAAAGGCTTCTCCAAAAAAGGTGACTAAACCCGCACTTCTCTCTTCTTTTATACTTTCTCAGACACCTCCCAAAAAGGAAGTGGGATGTGTCTAAGGAAGTTGGAGTAGAGAGTTCTGGGAGATGTAGTCTCCCAGGGTTCAGAGCCATTTTAAAATGCACATTGATGGAATTCATCAAAAGATCAACCCAATACCCAAAGCCAAATATCAGATGACATAAAGTTGCTGCACAAACACATACAAGGTATTCCTTTACTTAATAAATAGCAGTCAGATTAAAAAAAAACTTAAATTAGGGAGTAATCAAGGAAAGAGAGAAGTTCTAAAAGAAATATTTTTTTTGCTCATCTTTTGGAATTATATATTGGGTTTCATCATGAGGTTTTTAACATATTACAGTCTGTTGAATATTATTTAAAGAATTCAAGTCATATGAGACTTAGCAAATTTATGTGAAAATAGTTATATTTTTCAATACCTTTAATTATAATTTTTATATAAAATAAAAGCACTCATTGATTTTTTTTAAGATATCTCTCACCTTCCATCTTAGAATCAATACTGTGTATTGGTTCCAAAGCAGAAGAATAGTAAGGGCTAGGCAATGGGGGTTAAGTGACTTGCCCAGAGGCACACAGCTAGAAAGTGTCAGAGGCCAAGTATTGAAGTAACTGAAATATTTTGAAGCTGTAACTCATTGAGTGAATCCCACAGAAAATGACTGAAATCAGGCTCCTCAGAGAAATGCTAGAATAATAGTGAATCTATACTATTCTGTCTCCCCTTTTGTTTTATTGCCACATGCAACAGGTAGAAGGGCTCATTGCTAAGGATTTCTTTGGAATTTAAAGTTTTGCTTGCTGTTTAAAAAAATACTTTTAACCATGGTAATTATAGATAAAACCAAAAAACTTTCCCCCTGCCCAGCAAGAAGATTACTTACATGTCTGTTAGTCTGGCGGTTTTGATCTTCCTATCATCCCAGAATCATTTCTCTCTTCCCAGTTTGAGGACTCCACAAGCTATTTGTAGAGCTGGTCTCAAAGTAAATGCAATCTGCATCTTGTTTTTGCTATACAAAGTATAAGAGAAAAGGGAAACCAGTACATAATTGATCAGTCTAAATTCCGTTTCTGAGAAATAACCTTTGTTGCTCTTCAATCTGACTCTGCATTTATCTGGGGCCTTAGAATATTTTATGAATTCTATTTGCAATTTATATCTTCAGGGTTTTGTTGTTGTTGTTGTTGTTGTTGTTGTTAGTTTTGGAGAAAAAGGAAGTCCCTTGGAGCTGAGACTTTTGCTCTAGACCAAAATCTTTGTGAGTTAATCTAAGATTCTCACAGCAAACAGGCAAGACCCTTTAGGTTTTCCTCTATCCTCTAATGTGAAGAATGGGGTGAGTGGAATGTTCTCCCACAAAGGGTCTCTTGTTTTCACTCTCACAGAGTCTGAATTTGTCCTGGGGATAGACTGACTCCTAAAAGTGAGGTTCAGACTTTTCTTGTACTCTCTGACTTCCCTCTTCCCTCATGGAAATATTATAAGTATTATTAGTATCCCCATTTTACAGATGAAGAGCCTGAGGCTCAGAGAGGTTAACTGAGTCCCATAATCACGTAGCTAGTGTTAAACTTAATTGTGTGGTTGGACTTAAATAATTAATTGGTGGTTTTATTAGGTGGTCACCAGGGATTTAATTTCTATATCCCAAAATGAATTACTAAAGTAAATGGAAGTTATGGTAGTTTATTTACAATAGAGGGAAGATATTAAAGAATGAGAGAGAGAGTAAACTCCAGCTTCCTCTGAGTCAAGTATATATACTAAGGCCCTAATCAGGGAAAAGAGTCTCAAGAAGATGAACCTTTCTCAGAGGTTTTATACCTCTGAGAAAAGCCGAGTTCCTAAGTCAGTCTTTCACTCACCAACTGTGACTCTCCAAATGGAAAGAATTCTGGGTGTCTGTCTTCTGGTCACTCCTCAAGTGTCTGTCTTCCAGTCTCTCCTCTGAGTCTATGAGCTCTTTGATCTCCTTGAATCTAATTGAATCGAATATATCCCTTCTTCTGGCCTCTGGTCCTCTTTTTAAAGATCTTTTTCTCTTGTGTCACCTCCCCTAAATTTCACATCTACCAATCACAGCAGATGGTCCTCTCCAGGACTGCCCGCTCTTTTGTTCACACCTTCTTTGGTTAGATTATACCTTTTTTGGTTACATAACACCTTTTTGTAGTTAAAATAGGTAGATATACTTCAAATACTGACTTACCACCTTTTGGGGATTAAAATCTAAAAATAGACTGGGTTACAATTCAATATTCCCAATAAAGGAACAGCTAAGTACCTTCATTGTTACAATCAGGGGATTACAATTAAATCTTCACAATAAAGGAAGAGCTAAGTATCTTTATTGTTACAATCAGGAGATAGCTAAATCCAATCTTCACACTAGTAAATGTCACAAATGAGCATTGCAGCCTTCCTACTAGCTGGACCTATGAAATATCTATTGGAACTTTCTACACCATCATTTCCTCGCCACAGAGGTTCCTCGTACTGGTGAGTTCCATAGAGGGTGGTCTGTCCCTTGTGCTTCCTGGCAACAGCATCAACCCTTCTTCATTATCTTTGAAATGGTCTTTGAGAAGATAGTCTGAAGAGATTGTCTTATGGAGATAGTCTTTTGACTGGGGAGAGTCTTCCAGGGAGTTTCACTGGAGACTGCAGTTTGGATCATGGGCTTGGAGCTTGGCTTCAACTTAGACTCTGACTTCTGGACTACTTTGTTGGGTGAGTGAAAGGTTGACTCCTTTCCTAGTTTCCTAAGAGATTAGCTTCCATCTTGGAGGATGCCACATAGTTACTCACCACCAGCCTTCCGGGTTGAGAGATAATTACTCTCTGAGCTAATTAATCTCTGCTGTTTCCCAGCCCCCAGCAGTTCAATCGGAGTAGTTCATGTTATCTGTCTGAAGGAGGGTGGTCATTATAGTCAGAGTTAGTATCCTTCATGACAGGTTTACTCAAATTCTTTTAGATTAGCCATTCTTTGAGTAAATTTAATTCTGAGGTCTGGAAAAGAGTAATTACTCTATTTGCCTTTCATTCTGAGAAAGAGGAGCAAGGAGGTGGAAGTAGTTATTTGCACAGAGTTTGGGTAGCCCAGATACTTAGTTGTCCAATGAAGCACCCATTCCAGGAAAGCAATCAGAATGGCATAGTTGGGAACCCTTTAATGAGAGGTATTAGGAGTTAATGAGCACTCAAATTAAAACTGTCCTTTTCCTTGTCCCCCCATCAAGTCTGTGACATTTTCAAATTCAGGTCTTCATGAATAGACATGTGTTTTATCTAGACAAATGATATTTATTCTTCTCCTCTCCTTTCTCTCCATTGTGACAGTCTGAGTCTTGAAAAGAAGCCAAGTGTGTGCTATTTTCACAGTGTCTTAAAATTTAATTAGTATCCAAGTCCATTGCTTCCATGGCCCTGCTCCTACAGGGTGTTCTCACTGCTTATTATAAAGAGATGTCATTGCTCCAAGCCTCATTTGTCAGCTTCTTCCTACCACTGTCTGCTTACCACCCTACTCAGGCCCTTTTCTACTCTTCTGCCTTCCTCTCAAATCTGATAAGAATCTGTTCCCTTACACATATTTTCCTATACTGTGTGAACAGGTGGTGTACCTTGGGCACACCTGGGTTTTCAGAGCATGATTGCCACTGACAGCCTAAATTCATCCTGCTGAGAAATCAGAAGACAGCAGCGAGGAGGAGTACTATTTCTGGAGTGAGTCCAACAATAGAAGGAGCATATTCTCATAACCACAATTCAAGCCCAAACTGAGGCCAGAGATAACAAACTATGGTACTGGTAATTAAAGGTCAGTTCGTTTTGAGGCGGGGAAGAGGAAGTTTTGTGATTGAGAGATATATCCAAAGAGAATCTTTCTAGTAACTTCCTTTCACTCATCTTTCCAGGCTTTTAGGAGAGAGAACATGGGGAAACCCACTATTTCCCTAAACTATTGCCTTTTGACAACAATTAATTAATTAGGCAAGGAAACTGCATATAATAGCATGCTTAGAAAACTTTTTTGCATAATTTTTATTTACTGAGGAAAGTTATTAATGAGTTCTGAGTCTAGTTCTAGATTTGTAACTTTATCAGTATAAAGAACTCAGTGTAGAAACTCCATGAATGTTGATTAGCACTTCTGTGATTTATAGACTTGGAGAGGCTAACTGGACCCTGTTCATAGAGTCAGGAAAGGCTTAAGCCCAGTTCTACCTGACTCCAAGTCCTGTCTTCTATCCACAAAGCCACTCTGCCTCTTTCCAAGGACTTTTCTTATAGTAAAAGAACCACAAGTATTCAGGTATCAGGATATAGATCCAGGGAAATGTTTGTCACCACGATACGGAAACATTATCTCAA
Source organism: Monodelphis domestica (assembly GCF_027887165.1). Taxonomy (NCBI): domain Eukaryota; kingdom Metazoa; phylum Chordata; class Mammalia; order Didelphimorphia; family Didelphidae; genus Monodelphis; species Monodelphis domestica. Next base: position 233,998,432 of record NC_077229.1, read on the forward strand.
ACTCATTTGTTAGCAAGTGTTAGGAGGCAAATCATGCAGCTTCACTGCTATGCCTATTGGATTGGGTCTTGGGCTTCTCCCCTCATGTTGTACTTATGTTGCACTGACTTGAGCACAGAGGCTAGTGCTGGTCCAGATTCTACTTGAAGGAGCTGCTGAAACCACACACAACAGGTCCTAGTATGTAGAGAAATGAAGAAACTGTGATATGAGATCCAATCCAGCATAGACTAACTAAATGGTCTTAGCTGAACTTGTTCTCACCCATTTCCAGGCCATAGAAAATTGGATGGATAGGTTATAGAAAAATGGATTATAATTAGATGATATATAATTGGTAAATATATAAAGTTAGATGGATAATTAAATGATAGATAACAGAAATAAAAATAGATTGTAGGTAGATTATATTAAACTAGGAGGTCTGTACCCCCAAAGAAATTTTTTAAAAGGGAAAAGGACCCATTTGTACAAAAATATTTATTGTAGCTCTTTTTGTGGTGGCAAAGAATTGAAAGTTGAGAGGGTTGTCCAAGTGAGGAATGGCTGAACAAGTTGTAGCATATGATAGTTATGGAATACTATTGTGCTATAAGGAATGAGAAACATGATGGATTCAGAAAAATCTGGGAACGCTTACATGAACAGATGCAAAGTGAAATAAGAAGAACCAGAAGAACATTGTACACAGGGACAGCCATATTTCTTATGAATAACTGTGAATGATCTAGTTATTCTCAGCTACACAGAGATCCAAGGCAATCCTAGAAACTCATAATCAAAAATGCCATCTGCCTTCCAAGAAAGACCTGGAGTCTGAATGCAGCCTGAAACATACTATATTTCATTTTCTTTCTTCTTTTCTTCCATCTGAGAGCTCTTCCACAAAACAACTAATATGGGAAAATGTCTTGAGGAGGGAGTAGGGCAAGGAGGGAAGGAGAGTCAGAAGAAGGAAAAGAATTTGGAACTCAAAACTTAAAGAAAAAATGTTTAAAAATTGTTTTTACATGTAATAGAGGAGAAACAAAAATAAAATTTTAAAAGAAGGCTAGGATGACTAGAGAGTTAGATGAATAGAAAGGTAGATAATAGAAAGCTAAAGATAGATAGGTAGATAGATGATAGAACAATAGATGATAGGTAAATGGATAAGATGGATTAAAAGATGCATAGAAAGATTGATGATGGAAAGATAGAAAATGGCTAAAATATACAAATGGTAGGTAGATAATATAAAGAAAGATACATACATACATACATACATACATACATACATACTTAGTAGGGTTCTGGCATTGATACTGGACTTATTTGACTTCATCTTCTAAACAGTGTTTTGAACTTGGCCTTGTGCTAGGCTCTAAGCAGTTTAATTAAAGAGACATGGCCCCTAACACTAGAAGGTTTATAATCAAACCACAAATTTCTTATGGAATTATAATATCAAAAATGCTTTCATCTTATTTACTGATGGCTTTTCAATAGATATTGAATACTTTCATTCATTCACCTTAGCCTTCTCTGCTTATCTATCTTCTTGTTCAAATAATTAGTTCCCATAAAAAAACACACACACACACATCAGTATCCTAAGGCTCTTTTCAGACTCAGATCTCATCTCATAATGTCACAGATTATTTATTACCCTTTCCACCTCTGCCTCAGTGGCCTTCTTACATTAGTAATGCCTCTTCTTCCAATTGGTGAGTTCCTCTCCAAACTTCCATTTGAGGAAGGAACTATGCCAATCATAATGTTCTCTTCAAGTCTGGACCAGACCATGACAACCTAGACCACTTCTACCCCAAGTGTGTATCTTCTCTTCCAACCCTACTTTTCAGCTTCTTTTTATATGTCTTTATCCACTATAATATAAGCTCCTTGAGGTCAGGGGCTATCTTTTTGGCTTATATTTGTATCTCTGTCCTTAGCACAGTGCTTGACACATGGTAAATAAATGCTTAATAAGTATTTTCCTTCCTTCCTTCCTTCCTCATTTCCCTCCTTCCTTATTTCCTTCCTTCCTTCCTCTCTTTCTTTCTATTTTTCTTTCTTGAATTCTCCTCTTACCAGTCTACAAACCTATCATATGAACATATGTATGTGTATACGGATCTATCTATCTATCTATCTATCTATCTATCGTCTATCTATTGCAATGACTTTTTTTTGGTAGTTTAAAACATTTATTTATTTAATTAAATTAATTTCTAACCTTTTCCCATGATTACATGATTCATGTTCTTTCTCTCCCTTCCTTTCTCCCCCCTCCCAGAGCCAACGAGCAATTTCACTCTCAGTGACTTTTCAATGAACTTCGGATCCTATTTCTCACTTTAGGTTTCTTTGCTTTCATGTTTATACAGTTAGTGTCTCCTAATAAGCACAGCAATGTGCTGAGGTACCGTGGTTCTCAACTAGTGGCTTACAGACCCCCTATATACTGTAAAAATTTTTCCAGTAGTCCACAAATCTACAAATAAGTAGACATACCTTCTGTAGGTTGAATAAGTAACATGCGTATATGTAGAGCTGTTTTTCCCAATTAGATGCCACTGTGATTAATAATATTCCCTTAAAACGTTACTTCATTGATACTTAGCTTTTTATCAGCACATATCATATCCATCCATTAGCAGATATATTGTGATGTCAGGGTTGGTCAGCTTTTTTGATGTTAAAAGGTCTTCATGTTTGAAAAAAAAAGATACTATTATAATAAGGTCTTTATTTAAGGAACACTTTGGCTCTTCTTTTTGTAAAGTATTCATCCTTTTCTAATGTGAATTATCACCCTTCCAAACCACCCAATTGATTATGTACAGTGGGTTTACCTCAAGGATGACACACCTTTGATGTGAAGCCAAACCTACTAAAAAGGTTGGTTGGTAGTATGGAGAGGTTCAAAGCTTGACTTTGGCAGAGAATAGTAAAAATATCAGTTGGTCCAGTCTTGTGAGTTTAATCAAAGGACTTGATAAAGAGGCTCCATTTCCAAATTTACCTTCCTAAAATACCACAAAACATGTCCCTCCTCTATTTCAAAATTATCAGTGACTCACCAGCATTAGAGGATAAAAGCCAAGCTCTTTGACTGGTCATTTAAACCTCTCCAAAACCTGCCTTTCAATTGACTTCACTTAAATTTTCCAACATTTGGGAAGGGCTTGCTATGTGCAAAGCACTAACCCAAGTACCACTCTTAGCTCCTAGCATTTCCTTACTCACTGTCTTTCAAATGTCTAATGCTTTCCTACCTCCATGCTTTTGCAGATGCTTGTGTCCTAGTTGGGAAGATTCTCCTTCTCTAAATGAAAGTCCTAATTACTCTTTAAGATCCAATTTAAATCCTTTCCTTCCTGTACTTTCCTAACCAGATCATTGCATTCTCTGAACTCCTAGGCACTTCCTACCTATAGCATTCATTCATCACTTGTGTTCTGCCTTTTATCATATTTTCAAATCAATGTTCATGTGTCCTCTTTCCACTGGGGAATGTAAGCTTCTGGACATCAAGGATCATGTTTCATATGTCATCATAGGATTTCAGAGCTGGAAGGGATCTCAACAGCTATCTAGTTCAACCTATACCCAGAAGAGAATCTCCATTATAACATACTCAACAAGAGATCATCCAATCTTTGCTTGAAGATTTCCAGTTAAAGGCACTGTACTACCTTCGAAAGCAACCTGATCCACTTTGGGATGGCTCTTTTGTTCTGAAGGTTTTCTTTACATCAAGCCGGTTTGCCTCATTGTAATCCAAACCCACTGCTACTAGTTCTTACTTTTTTTCTTACTTTCTTTTTCTTCCTCCCTCCAATCCTTCCTCCCTCCCTTCCTCCCTCCCTTCCTCCCTCCCTTCCTCCCTTCCTTCCTCCTTTCCTCCCTCCCTTACTCCCTCCCTTCCTCCCTCCCTTCCTCCCTCCCTTCCTCCCTTCCTTCCTCCCTTCCTTCCTCCCTTCCTTCCTCCCTTCCTTCCTTCCTCCCTTCCTCCCTTCCTCCCTTCCTCCCTTCCTCCCTTCCTTCCTTCCTTCCTTCCTTCCTTCCTTCCTTCCTTCCTTCCTTCCTTCCTTCCTTCCTTCCTTCCTTCCTTCCTTCCTTCCTTCCATCTTAGAATAAATACTGTGTATTGGTTCCATGGCAAAAGAGCAGTAAGAGTTAGGCAATTGGGGTTAATTGACTTGCCCAGGGTCACATAGCTAGAAAGTGTCCAAGACCAGATTTGCACCCAGGCCCCCTGTTCCAGACCTGGATCTCAATCCACTGAGCCACCTAGCTATCCCACTAGTTCTTTCCTCTAAGGCCAAAGAGAATAAGAATAATCCGTCTATGTTACACACTTTAAAGTATTTGAAAACAAAGAACATTATCCCCTGATAACCCTTGAGCCTTCTTTTCTTTAGCCTAAGCATCCTTAGTTCTTTCAACCCTTCCTTATAAGGCAAGGTCTTGAGGCCTTTTACTGCCTTGCATGCATTCCTCTGGATGTTCTTCAGTTTATCAACATCCTCCCCAAACTATAACACCTTGTGGTCTGACCATGATAGGCTTGAACGTTAATCTTATTTCTGGAAACTATGTCTACCTCTCTCTCTCTCTCTCTCTCTCTCTCTCTCTCTCTCTCTCTCTCTCTCTCTCTCTCCCTCCCTCCCTCCCTCTAAGGAACTAAGGCAAATAGGTGACTTTTCCACTAGTTTTCTTTAAGGAAGTCCTATTAAAAGGCAGATAATGGTGTGTAGGACAGGGTCATGGACAGTGGGCCCCACCACTGAAAGAAGTTCACAGACACAGAGATCAGAAGCCAACATAGTTTATTCTTTCATGAAAGAGACATTCTCCAGGTTTGAGTACCTAAGGATTGCCAAAGTATTGAGTCCAAAGACTCAATTTACAGGGTCTTCCAATAAAAGAAACTCCCCCCTCCTTCCCACCTCCCTCCTCCCACCTTTTGTTAAGTGGACAGGCCAAAAGTTTTGTTTTTAGAGAAGGGGGGCTATTCTAAAAGATGGTAAAGCATTAACTTCTTTCTAGGTTCCTAATACTCCTTTTGAGAAAGACAGAGATTATATCCCATTCAGTGGTCAAAAAAGATATTAATTTCTATATCCACTTACATCCTTCCATCTACTTCATACCTTCAGGTATAGTCATATGAAGAAATTCAGGAACTTGAGAGGTGAAAAAATCATAGACAACATTTGGATGAAGGTCAAAGAAGGGAGAAACAAAAAGTGGGCATTGATTGGAATATACTATAGACCATTTGGGAAGAAAAAGGAAATATATAAAGAAGTTGGGAAATAGGGTAGACATCATGGAAGGCTTTCATGAAAAATATAATAACTGAGATGGACCTTGAAAGAAGAGAAAGACTGATGGGGAAGACAACAAAGTCTATTTTAAGCATGGAGCATAGTATTAAGCATAAGCATAGAAATGGGAGAAAACAGCATGAGAAGCAGAGGTAGGAGAGTGGTGTACTTTGGCTGAAATGTGAACTCCATAATGGGGAGGGGAGTGATATAAGACTGGATATGTAGGTTGCAGCTAAACTGTGAAGAGTCTTGAATTCAGGTTCAGTTTATATTTTATTCAGTAGATAATGGGAAACCACTGAAAGATTTTGAATTTTAAAATAGATATTATTATAGCAGTGTATTAGGAAGATTTTTTAGGCAGAAATGTTGGGTACAACTTGAAAGAGATAGACTAGAGTTAGGAAGACCTGTTATGAAGGTAGGTGTTTGGGTGAGAAGAGATTAAAGGGGTTGCTGAATTATTTCAGTAAATAGCTTTCTTTCTTTTGCTTCACTATGGCCCATAATCCTTTTTAAGCTTTTCAAAAGTTCTTTGGTCTGGATTCCCTGTCCTCCCCACTATTTTCAGCTAATAGGAGGCTGCAGTCCTCTTGAGGGTGGGATACTGGGATCATCCAGGTTTGAGGGGTGCTTTCATATCTCTGGGGGCCTTTTACTTTGGGGAAAAATGGGAACTTACCTAGATGGAGCTTCCTCAGTTCAGGTGCCAGTACTTTGAGAGTCATCCAGTGGTCTCTCTGAGGGTGGGAGCATACTCTGTCTAGATGTGACAATCCAGTGGAGTAATGGAGATGAGAGACACTGTGTGCTCAGGCCCACATGCATAGGCATTACACAGTGTTCTGCCATAGTATGGAAGTTCGTTTATTATATGGTTTGGTGATTATATACTTCTTTGGCACACAATCAATTTTCTACATATGTGTTTCCATAGTACTTAACAACAGACGTGTAGCCTAAGGAGATAGTCAACGAAACATTGTTACTATAGATGAATGACATAAACAGGGTGATCAAGAGGTTAGTTCTCCCTGACCTAGGAGAATCATTGTTACTTTTGGTCTGCTTTCACAATCAATCACAATTTCTTAGGAGATGGATAACAAAACATTTTGTAGCTAGGTACAAAGTGAGAAGGTAATTTGAGACAGACAAGATTTGGGATTTTCCTCAATTTCCAAGTCACATTTTTCTTGTGTTTCTTTAAAGTACCTGGCAATGTTGCCTGGTTTCTATCCATAAACAGAATTCAGTGGAGTGTGTCTTGAAGGTGATTGATGTTCTTAGCTTGCCTGGCTTATAATGGGAGTGAATGTAACTCTGGGGAAAGGGAAAGGAGGGAAGTAATGGGTAGTGATCTCTAGGTTTTAATTCTGTGAATGTAATCTTTTAGGATAATAATCTGGGGGTATTAAAGTGGGATATATATATATATATATATTGATCCTATAAGTATTTCCTCTCTTATTATTTCTCCTGTATTGGGGAGGAAACAATAATCATAACAAGTCCATTAGTAGGGAAAGTTGGAGAGAGAGAACTCATGGGAGGGGGTCAGTGGGGGGCTTTGTTCTGGGGGGGGGACTGCCTTGTAGTTCCCGGTTTCCAACTTTGACCTTGTCAGCCAGTGGGGGGGTTTGTTGGCTCCCAGAAAAGATAATTGAAGGAGAGAAAAAATCAAGAATGATTCAGAATTTGAAGCCTGGGTGGCTGGAAGGATGAGGGTATCAATAACAGAAATGGAATAGGACAGATTTGGTAGGGTGGGGGTGGGAGAAGAGGAATTACATTTTGGACCTGTTTAATTTCAGGTACCAATGAGAGATGGATCAGAGATATATAGCAGTCAGTCAGAAATATATAAACCAAATTTTATTAAATCTGTTTAGAGATGATAATTGAAGCCTTAAGAGATGATGAAATAATTGAAGAAGTATAAGGAGAGAAGAAATCAGTTCAGTTATTGAATCTTGGGGGTACTTAACTTATAGGGAGTAGAAGAAACCTGAGAAGCAAAGACAGAGCAAGAGCATGTCAGTGCTAGATGGAGAATCATAAGTGTATATTTTATGAAATCCAGGAAAGCATTCAGTATCTAGAATACGTTTTAATCACTGCTAATGAGGATATGGCAAGAAACAAGCTATTGGATTTGGCAAGATCATTAGTGAAATCAGAGAAAGCTGTTACAGTAGAATTTCAGGGTCAGAGGCAAGATCATAAGGGGTTCCAGGAGTAAGTAGAAGGTGAAGAAAGTTGTTATTTATAGTGACTTCAGATTTGACTGTATAAAAACATCTTTGAGTTTTTAAAAATATTTTAAATTGAATTTTATTTTTTTAATTACATGTAGATGCAATTTTTGATAATTGTTTTCTGATATTTTGTAATTTGGATTCTCTTCCTCTCTCTTTTCCTTGATTCCCTGATGTAGTAAACAGTCTGATATAGGTTATATTAGTGCTTTCATATAATACCTATTTACATATTCTCCATGTTGTGACTGAAGACACATATCACATATATAATCAAAAACTTAGGAAGGAAATAAAGAGGAAGGCATGCTCTGATCTGCAATCAGATTCCAATAGTTCCTTCCTTGGTTGTGGATAGTTGGTTGATTTGTCTTTTTAATTATAACTCCCTTGGGTTATTTTGGAACCTTGTTTTGCTGATAATAGTTTGGTATTTCACAGTTAATCATCTTACAATATTTCTGTTACCATATTCACTGTTCTCCTGGTTCTTCTCATGTCACTGTTTCAGTTCATAAAAGCTTTTCCAGGTCTCTCTGAACTCATTTTGTTCATCATTTTTTTTTATGGAACAATACTTTTTCTTATACCACAGCTTATTTAGCCATTTCCTAAGTTATGGACTACCCTTTCATTCCCAATTCTTTGCCACTACAAGAAGAGCTATTATAAATACTTTTGTTCAAGTATATCCTTTTCCCCTATCTCTGATTTCTTTGGAATATAGACCAATAATTTTATAGACATTTGGGCATGGCTCCTGCTTTCCAGAATAGTTGTATCAGTTTACAGTTCCACCAACAGTGCATTAATGTCCCAATTTTCCCACATCCCCAACATTTGTCATTTTCCTTTTTGATTGTATTAGTCACTCTGATAGGTGTTAGGAGATATCTCAGAGTTGTTTTAATGTGCATTTATCTAATCAATAGTGATTTGGAGATTTCCTCTTATGACTATTGAGAGTTTTAACTTCTTTATCTGAGAATTCCCCATATATATCCTTGACCATTTACCAATTGGGGAATGCTCTGTATTCTAATAAATTTGCCTTGGCTCTCTCTATATTTGAGAAACGAGGCCTTTGTCAGAACATCTTTGGCATTTAAATCTATGAAACTACTTGGTCAGTCTGCTCTGGGAAGAGATGAATAGGTAGACAGGTATATTGCTTCTAGGAACTGAACACTGGATGATGGCCTGTTGTATCCATCTGAAACTCTGAAGAAGGACAATCAAGCTAAGGGATCTTAATAACATCTTCTCTCTTTTAGAAAATCAGTGGCCCTCGTTTAAAAGGGACATGAAGTCTTAAAACATCTGCCTCACATTCTACCACTGGCTTTCAGGCTCTGACATGAGGCATCCAAATGATTTCATTCACTGTGATGGTTTTTCTAGCAAAAGCCACCACCAAATGTATTGACATTTTCCTAGCTTCCTTCAGCTGTGATAAGTTTATTCGGAATATAGGAGCAATTTCTAGACCTTTGTTTAAGTGCAAAAAAGGATTGATATGGGCAGGGCAGGTGTGACTCTACTATTTTGTTGTTGTTCAGTCATTTTTCAATTTTATCTGTCTCTTCACGGCTCCATTTGGGGTTTTCTTCCCAAAGATACTGGAGTGGTAAGCCATTTCCTTTTCTGGCTCATTTTGAAGATGAAAAAACTAAGATAAACAAGGTTTGTGCAGGATCACACAGCTAGTAAGCACCTGTGGCCAGACTTGAATTTGGCAAGATGAGTCTTCCTGATTTCCAAGTCCAGTGTTCTATCTATTGTGCCACCTGATATTGGGCTGGACAGGACAGGCCTCTACTACTAACACTAGACCATCTCTTTCCTACAATATGTTAAGTTTTGTATTTTTACTTCTAAAACGAAAGACGTGTGGATTTGAACACTAGAAATGTTGAGAGACTAAACACAGGGGGATTTAAAAGATTCAAAACATAAAATACTGTATGTGCTTAGCCTGACATCCAAGACCTTTGTTAAGATTAAAATTCTCTGGAGACCAAACCTTAATTTAAAATTATTTATTAAATAATAAAAAGTGAATCAGAAAAAGAAAAGGCGTCAGCTACCTATGGCTGGCTGTCCCCTTTTCCCACAGTAGGCTGTGCCAGCTTTACAGTCAGACCTCAGGTGTACCAGTACTCTCCCCAGCAGCCCTGAGCCCCATGTCTGTGTGCGTGCGTGTGTGCTTTGTTTGTTCTTAATTTAATTAAAGGGTAGGGTGAATTGTAAATTAATTCAGTCAGAGAGTGGGATATTTCAAACAGTATCAGATCTCTCCCTTTTCAAAATCCATATTCCACTTAGGACATCAAGAAAAAGAGTAAGGGCTGGTGTTGATTTTTCACAAACCTCAATTTTGATTCATTGGGGAGACACATTAGTTTCCCCAGTGAATTGTTCCATATATAATATCTATACATTTCAAGATTGTGTTAGGGCCAAAATACATTTCATTAAGGGTCTAACTCTGTTTGAATGTTTCCTAATATATTCAAAATGATTAATAGACACATTGACAAGGAGCCATTAGGGAGCATTCCCCTTTTTTTGGCACAAGAGTTTTAAACAAAAAAAAAATCAGCACATGGGGAGAATGGAAGGGGATGGAGGACTCAACTCCCACAGTCATTATATCTAAAGATTCATTCAGAGTCTCATGATGTAGTATCTGATTTCTGGGGACATTTTTTAAAATTGAAAATTATTTAATTAGTTAATTTAGAATATTTTTCCATGGTTACAAGAATCATGTTCTTTCCCTCTCCTCCCCTCTACGCTACCCCATAGTTAATGCAATTCCACTGGGTTTTACTTGTGTCATTGATTAAGATCTTTTTCCATATTATTGATATTTGCACTAGGGTGATCATTTAGAGTCTACATCCCCAGTCATATCCTCATCAAACCATGTGAGCAAGCAGTTGTTTTTCTTCTGTGTTTCTATTTCCATAGTTCTTTCCTTGACTATGGATAGTGTTCTTTCTCATAAGTCCCTCAGAATTGTCCTGGATCATTGCATTGCTGCAAGTAGAGAAGTTCATTACATTAGATTGTACCACAGTGTATCAGTCTCTATGTACATTGTTTTCCTGGTTCTGCTCCTCTCACTCTGCATCAATTCCTGGAGGTTGTTCCAGTTCACATGGAATTCCTCCACTTTATTATTCCTTTGAGCACAATAGTATTCCATCACCAACATATACCACAACTTGTTCAGCCATTCCCCAATTGAAGGCCCCCCCCTCATTTTCCAATTTTTTGCCATCACAAAGAGCGCAGCTATGAATATTCTTGTACAAGTCTTTTTCCTTATTATCTCTTTGGTGTATAAACCCAGCAGTGCTATGGCTGGATCAAAGGGCAGACAGTCTTTTATCGCCCTTTGGGCATAGTTCCAAATTGCCCTCCAGAATGGTTGGATCAATTCACAATTCCACCAGCAATGCATTAATGTCTGGGGACATCCTCTATTGCTATCATCTTTTTAACTCATCTAGAATCATGATAATCCTTATAGCATTTTCTCCAGAAGATCTGCTTTCCTGGTCCAGTTCACAGGCAATATCTTCCCCAACATTATTTTTTAAAAAAATCTTAATCTGTGGACCTTTAGGATAACCCCACACCTTCCATAATCAAGTCCAATTTTCTAGTCTTCTCTCAAAACTTTCATTCTGTGCTCTGGTCACATTGGGCTACTAATATATGTACTTCTCCACCTTAAATCCTGCTCTTCCTTTAAGGCCTAAAGTCCTAACCCTTCTATGAGTCCTTCCCTTACTCCCCCTACTTGGAATAATCATTTCATCCTGTGAGGTACAATTGTATGATTAAATGATTTGCCAGTGGTCTCACAGCTAGTAAATGTTCAAACCTAATTAATTATATAGACTCATAGATTTAAGACTAGAAGGAGATCTAAAGGTCATCTTGTCAAAAGTCCTTATTTTACAACTGAGGAAAATAAAGCATTAGGAAGTGAATTGATTTATCCAAGGTCACACAGGAAGCAAGTGACAGAACCAAACTTTGAACTCACATGCTCTGCCTCCAACCAACTCTCTCCCATTATTCCAGGACAATATTATTCTAACAAGTCAACACATGGAGCAGTTAAAGAAAGTTCCGTATAAAGTGAAGAATAATTGTGTGGGTACAAACACAAAGAGATATGAACTCCGAATTTGTGAAATAGGCAGAAGTGGCATTTATAAACTACCTTATTATAGAGAACAGTTTTTTTTTTCAAAAAACACAAGCCTTCTCCTTAATTGGGGCTGAGGTTCTCTGGCATGTGGTAACTTGTGGCTCCTGGATCTTTTTACATAAACCTCTAGTCAAAGTTCCAAGTACTGTAGTTGCTCTTTTCAAAGGTTGGGCAGTTGTCTATCTGTCTCATGGGATAGAGAGTTTTCCAATATTCATTAAAGTAACCAAAGAAGTACATACTGATTTGGGGTCCCATGAGGTCTTGGTTAAATCAGAGCTGATGGAATTCAGAACTGGAAATTTATGGATGAACAAAACAAAATTCAAGAGTGGTTATGAGAATGAAACCACTCAGAAAAGCAACAGATGTACAAATATCATCATCTTCTCAAATGCTGTACAGATGTGGCTAAATCTTTTCAACAAAGGAGGGTGGGTAGGAATTGTGGGCCCAGAAAGTCAACCACCTTCAAAAGGCATTAAAAGGAATCCTCAGGCTGCTTTTTATTAAAGTTGTTGTAAAGAAGCTTTCCATACCACAAGATTTTTTAACCACTTTGCTAGTCCTTTTCTATTTCCACTTCCTATTCAGAATAGCAAAACAATTCTATTTTGGTCTGAATACTTCTTCTTTCTTTTAAATTCTGTCAAATTCATTGTCTGTTCTCAACTAGCAGAGATGAAAACATACATTTTAATTTGAGACCTCAAGGTCTGTCCAATTCATAATAGTCCCAAACCACTAATCTAATTTTCTCTGTGTATGGTCTGGGGTGAAGGAATATTGGACTTGAAGCCAGGAGACTTTGGTCCAATTCCTGGCTCTAACATTTTTTACTTAGTTATGTAGTCACTTCATTTCTCTAAGCTTAAGTTTCCCCATTTACAAAATGGGTTATTTGTGTAACCAATGGCATCTATCTGACTCAGAAGTTGCATGCTGAGAGTTGCAGTTCCATTGGCTGGAAGGGAAACACTTGGTCTGCCATTAAGTATAGATGGGCATGAGGACAAGAAAATCTGGGAAGAGGAAGCTCAGCTCAACTGATGAAGTGGCATGAGGAGCCCTAGTCAGGGCTTTCCTCTTTCAATTTGGGAGAACACAGAGAAACTACTGGCTGCTGCAGCCCCCATGACAATTGTGTGAGGGGAGAGGGAAGAGTTCCACAATGGGGGCACAATCTCAGGATAATATAATAAACACTGTGGGTTTTTAATTTTGAGATGGTAAATAGTAATTTATTTCCCCTTATTTCCCTACGAGGGAGAATGCTTTTCTGTTCCAAAGTTTAGTTGTTCTTTATGCTTACTAAGCAGTGATCATCAAAATAGTCTGATACTGGCTAAAAGTAGGTAAGGTAAGAAGGGTAGATCAATGGAATAGACTAGGGGTAAGTGACCTCCGCAAAATAGTGTATGATAAAACCAAAGATCTCAGCTCTTGGGATAACAACTCACTGTCTGACCAAAACTGCTGGGAAAATTGGAAAAGAGTATGACAAAAATTAGGTTTAGATCAGTTTCACATCCTATACCACAATAAGTTCAAAATGGGTATATGACTTAAACATAAAGAGTGATGTTATAAGTAAACTGGATGAATATAGAATAGTATACCTGTCAGATCTATGGAGAAGGGAAGAATTTAAGACCAAACATGAGATAGAGAACATTACAAGATGCAAAATGAATAATTTTTATTATATCAAGTTAAAAAGGTTTTTGTACAAACAAAACCAATGCAACCAAGATTAAAAGGGAAGCAACAAATTGCAAAAAATTATAACAAATTTCTCTGATAAAGGTCTAATTTCTCAAATATATAAAGAACTAAGTCAATTTTATAATAAATCAAGTCATTCCCCAATTAACAAATGACTTAGGGATATGAACAGGCAGTTTTCAGATGAAGAAATTAAAACTATAAGTAATCATATGAAAAAATGTTCTAAATCCCTCCTGATTAGAGAAATGCAAATCAAAACAACTCTGAGATACCACCTTACACCCAGCAGATTGGTCAATATGACAGTAAAAGAAGATAATAAATATTGGAGAGGATGTGGCAAAAAAGGGACACTAATGCATCATTGGTCGAGTTGTGATTTGATCCAACCATTCTGGAAGGCAATGTGGAATTATGCCTAATGGGCTTTAAAAGAATGCCCTTTGATCCAGCCATACACTACTAGGTTTGTACCCCAAAGAGATAATAATGAAAAATGTTTGTACAAAAATATTTATAGCCATACTCTTTGTGTTGACAAAACACTGGAAAACGAGGGGGTGTCACTTGATTGGGGAATGGTTGGGAACAGATTGTGGTATATGATGGTGATGGAATATTATTATGCTAGAAGGAATGATGAACCACTTGATTTCTATACAAACTAGAAAGACCTCTATGAACTTATGTGGAGCAAAATGAAAAGAACCAGGAGAACATTGTACACAGAAAATGAAACATTGTGGAATGATCAAATGTAATCTACTTTGTTGACATAGCAGCAATGCAATGATATAGGACAATTCTGAGAGATTTATGAGAAAGAACACTATCCACATTCAGAGAAAGAACTGTGGAAGTAGAAATGCAGAAGAAAAACATATGATTTATCACAGGATTTGGGCCAGCAGTGGTGATTTATATGTGCAGATTCATCCATTTACAAGTAAAGCAGCATAAGAACAAGAGAAACGATTCCAGAAAATCATCTAGGAGAAATGAGAACTATTTCTACCCAATAGCCCTTCCTCCCTACCATCCTGAATAAGAAGTTTTGAGTACATTAAAAATAAAGAAAAAAAAAAGAATGCATACCCTTTAACTTGGCAGTACCACTACTAGTTTTGTATCCCAAAAAAGATTTTTTAAAAATGGGGATGGATCAGTTTGTACAAAAATATTTATAGCTGCACTTTTTGTGGTGCCAAAAAATTGGAAAGTGAGGAGATATCCCTTAATTTGGGGAATGGCTGAAAACAGTGTGTTATATTGGTGATGGAATACTATTGTGCTATAGGAATGATGAACTAGAGGATTTTAGAAAGAGCTGGAAAGACCTACATGAATTGATATGGAATGAAATAAGCAGAACCAGGACAACATTATACACAGAGACTGTAACATTGTGGGATGACCAAATGTAATAGACTTTGCTACTAATCGCAATACAATAATCCAGGACAATTCTGAGAGACTTATGAGAAAGAAGGCTATCCACAGCTAGAGAAGAATTGTGGGAGTAGAAATGTAGAAGAAAATATGATTTATCACTTGTTTATATGGGTATGTGATTTGGGGTTTTGGTTTTAAATGAATAATATGGAAATAGGTTTTGAGTGAAAAATGCATGTATAACCCACTGGAATTGCTCGTCAGCTCAAGCAGGGGAGAGGGAAGAGTGGAAGGAGATAACATGGATCATGTAACCATGGGGAAAAAATAAAATAAAATGATGCTTATATTTTGTTTTCATTCCTACTGATGCTGTCTGGATTAAGGATCAATCCTAACTCTTTCTGGTTATATACTTTATTATTTATAAAAGAGAAGGCAAAAAGAATGGAGTCAGTGAATGACTGGTGGTATATTGAAATAATGGAACAAAAGTTCAGACTTTCCAAGTCACCGGGACTCGATGCTAGCTGAGGACTTGATCCAAGCAAGAGAAATTCTTACTGTTATTGGTTTAAAAAATAATTTTATAAACTCCACAAGTAGAGCGATAACTCATAGAAATCCAGACCAGCATCATTATTTCCCCAGGGCACAGATAAATTAAAAGCAGCATTAGGGGAAAAGTTTTGGTAAGCAGGAGGATGCTAAAGGCCAGTTCATTCCCTACATTGTTCCAATAGCTCAGTCAGCTCCTGAGCTGAGAAAATGGAAAGGGAAAGTCACGTCCCCTGGGTTGGTTCCAAGGAGGAGTTGGGAAAGGGAGACTTTGCCTACATGAATGTGGGAGCCATCTAAGAGAGAGTAGCTAGATTTCTGTTAATCTAACCATCTTTAACCCTAGACCCTAGCTATCTTTTAGGGTATTGTGAAGAAAGTGATTTGTAAAACTTAAAAGTTCTATTAAAATGTGAATAGTCATTATTGTTATTGCTGTAGGACTCTATTAAGAGTCCTGCCTTCTTGTGGCATGGAGGTGACCCTGAGTTTTTCAAAGCCTGGATAGCTAACAATCTGTGAAGTGAAAAAAGCTTCTGGTCTGGGTTCTAGTTGTGAACTGTGGGCAGGGATATTGTTTCAGTTGTGTCTAACTTTTTGTGACCTCATGGACCATAGCATGCCAGCGCGGTCCATGGGGTTTTCTCAGCAAAGATACTGGAGTGGTTTGCCATTTTCTTCTCCAGTGGATTAAGGCAAACTAAACTGAGTGACTTGCCCAGGGTCACAAAGTTAGCAAGTTTATGAGACTGGATTTGAACTTTGGTCTTCCTGACTCCAGGCCCAGCACTCTAACCACTGAACCACCTACTTGCCTCCAGGCAAGGGTATAGTGAGGCTCAAATGAAATAATAGATATAAAACAGTTTGCAAATCTTAAAGTGCTAAGGAAATGCCAATTATCATTATTTTTTATTATTTTTGATCATCTGCTATTACCTCAGAATTATCACATTTTTGCTGAGCTCAAGCAACATTTAAAAGGCAATCCTGGAGTGCGATGATAAAGTTTATCAGACTATCCAGACTACTATCATCTTTGGTGTCTACTTTTTGTCCAGTTCCCACTTGTGGATCCAAGAAGTTGTAGTCTGCTCAGGCAGGGATAAACTCTAGTAAAACCATCTCAGCAGACTGGATAACCAGGTTGAAGGTAACTGATAGGCTCCAATATGTCAATGAATAAGGTGAGATGTCTTCCCCCAGCATGTGAGAACTTCCCCTGCTGGAATCGATGCATAGGTGAATGAGAACACTCTTCTAATAAAGGCCATTTGAGCTTGGTCAGACATTGGAGATTCCGGTGTCATCCGCTGCATCTCAGACCATAGCAAGATATCCTGAGTTTTGTCTTACCATTGGACTTTGATGATCCTGTAAGAGAAAGTTAGGCTAATAACTGCAAAACTCTGCCTTGCTTAAATCCAACTCACACGCAAGTGAGGACATCACCTTCAATGTCAATGGTCCTTTTCGAAAATGAACAAATCTAGACCATCAACAGAATAATAAACAAGCCCTGAATGGAGGGTGATTTATTATTTCTGAAGTGTAAATGCTCACACAGAAAACTCAGAACTGCATATCACTGATTGTGGGTCTATTGTTGAATGCCCTGCCTAACTAAGTGTAGAGCAGAACTTTTGGGTGATTGAAGAATGAAATTTTCTGTCTCCAATAATTCAAATACTACTACAAAGTTGTTGATACTTGCATCAAGGAAGGGAGTACTTCCATCGATTCAATTCAACAAAAATTTATTTAGTTCCTAATAAGAGTAAGGAACTGGGAATATAAAGATAAAAACAAAATTATCCGGCCCCTCAGGGAGCTTGAACTCTACTTTGGAAGATGCAATGCACAGCCAAACAGGTAAGGACAAAGCATAATAAAAATAATTCCAAAAAATTTCAAGGGGAAGAGAATATCAACAAGGGGGTTAAAGTCTGGAAAGGCCTCCAGAAGGAGGCACCTCAACTGCTCACTAAAAGATGTTCCAAGAGGCCAAAGTGAAGACCAAGTACACCCTGGAGAGAGAGAAGGGGGTTATCTGTGCAAAGGAAGAAGTAGCAGGAAATAGCATGTCAGTCATGAACAGGGAACAGGTAGCAGGTCAGTATGTCTGGAAAAAAGAACCTAAAAAGGAGAGTAATGTGAAATGACACTGGAAAAGTAGATAGGAACCAGATTGTGATGGACTTAAATGCCAGATGAGGGTGTTTAAAGGAAATTACAGAGCCTAGATGAAGTTGTTATATGCTACCATATTTTCCTTACCTTTCCTGTTTCCTACAGATTGACAGCTGGTAAAGCAGGAACTGGATCTCATTCATTCCTCCACAGAGCCATACAACATAAATCATACTAAAACATCTTCCAAGCCCTTCTTCAGCAAAAGCAGGAAACATTATGTTTGAAACTGGATCAATCTGCAATGCGAGAAGAATTGTGCTGGACAGTCATTTTCCAACAGAACTATAATTAGCAAGAGGGCAGAAGACAGAGGGGTCAGAGCAGCTGGACAGAAATCAGCAAGCACATTTGGGGATTTCTGGGTTATTTATAGGGTCCCAGCGACTTCAGGAGAACAAGTTAAAATCCCAAATGCCAATGATCCTTTTCACATCATGAGTTACAGAAACTTTAATAACAGGTTAAAAAAAAAACCAAAGAGATGCTCTGGCTTTCTCCTACAGGAGATAATAGTATCTCCTAGCACTTAAAAATGTCTTTTGTTTCCTCTGAAAAGAGAAAAGCTGTTTTCAATAGCTTTTTAGTTAGCATACTATATTAATCAAGATGAGCTAAAATATTCTTTGATAGCTAAGTTTTATAATGTGGCTTTTTTTACTGTGAAAATCTTTTTAATGTAGGGAGGCTGCCAAGTCGATAAATATGGATTGAGCATAAACAAGAATTAGACAATGTTATTCTCTTTTAGGGGGATGGTGGTAGAGCTAAGTTGTGGCAGCACAATGAGGCAGCTTGTAGGTCATAGCTGAAGAGGGAACCAGCCTCCCTCACATGTCTCAGCAGCTTATAACCAGCACATAAATGTAGAGAGAAACATGTCTGTCACTGCTGCTGGTTGCCCTAGAATGGCCCATTATAACTGTTATCAGATGAGTCCATGAGGGGACAGAATGAGGAGCAAAGCAGGTCTCACGTGGCTGGGCTACCAGTTCTTCCCTAAATCTGATATTCCATCTCTTGCTTCTAGGTATTGTCATTACCCTGTTCTCCATGCCTGTGATGTCTTCTGTCCTCTCCATGTCTCAGAATCTTTATCTTCCTTCAAGGTTCTACTTGGGGGATGCTTCCTCTCTTAAAGTCTTCCCTCTTTTCCCCAAGTTTCTAGTGTTCTTGTCTCCTACAGTTTTTATTTGCATTTTATTTAATTTTGTACATATGCTTTCCCTTCCCCCTCTGCTCAGCAGATTGAAAAGTCCTTGAGACCAAGGGACTGTTTTGGTTTTGTCTATGTATTTTTAGTACTTTGCATGCCTTTACAGTTGGGGGGAATGAGTTGCCCCCCCCAACTCAAAGACCACTACTGAGTTTTTGAGGTCTGCCTCAGTAAAATACTCAATAAATGTTGTGGACTTGCATCACACTGAATTGATGCAGCAAGTCAGCATGGTGCCAGGGAACTTCAGTCGGTTGGGACCTTCACTTTTTTGTGTTTGTGCTGCGCTAGTATATCCAGTTTCTACCTAAATTTAGAGGCTGTAGAGGGACGTGTGACTCCTGATTGGCAGAGAAAGTACCGAGCATGATGCTGTGTGCCTGTGGAAGGGACTCCTGGAGTTGGTGCCAGGACTTCTTCAGAGAGACATTCCAGAGAAGAGAGAAAGACTTTGGAATGGTCAGCATGCATGGGAAGCCAGCTCCATGATATCTCTGGACGTGCTAAAGATTCTAGATCCTGCTGAGTATCGGCCTCCTCTGAGTTTAATTCTCCCTCTCTTGTTCTGAGAAGAGAATTCATATTGTTCTCAAATGGAGAGTATTTATTCTTTTGTTCCACTGTCTGATCACTTCTCAGCTACCTATACTCATGTATGAAACAAGACAGAAAGAGCAGTCCAAGAGCTAGGCTCAGGCTCATCTAGATGGGATATGTGCCCTTGCAGATGCCACGTTTCTGAGGTAGGGAAAGGGGAGCCCCTCTCCCTAACTTCCTACCAGGAAGAGGCTCAAAGAGTTCTGACACAATGGATAGATGAGAAGAGAGTCAGAGGGTGGAGTCATTCCCTTTAAAGTACATTGGGTAGGTGAATCTTCTTGGCTTATGAACCAATCCTCTCGATGGATACAACCCTTGCTGCCATCTCAGGACCAAGGGTCCATCATCATCTCAAAGCACCCATGTCCACATGTGGTAAGATAAAAGTGGTCAAGGCAGCTCAGCATATATTACAAAGGTTTTACTCCAGAGTAACTCTCACTACAGGTGCTTAAATAAAACTAATTCATAGGAAAAAAAAATTAGACTGAGTCATAAAGGGACAGTGAGGTAGCATAGAGGCTAGAGTGCCAGATCTGAGATTAATAAGACCTGAGTTCAAACCTGGCCTCAGACACGTCATAAGTGTGTGACTCTGGGCAAGTCACTTAACTTTGTTTGCCTCAGTTTTCTCATCTATAAAATGAGCTAGAGAAGGAAAAGGCAAACCACTTCTAATATCTTAGGGAAGAAAACTCCAAAAGGGATCACAAGTCAGACAAGGCTAAAACAACTGAAGACCTGCATTCCATTCCTAGTCCTGCCATTGGTCAGCTATATAACCCTGTGTAAGCTTCTAATCTTCTTCATAAAAATGAGCATTATTTTCTTATTTCCAGCAAATTGTCATGCTCTGATTTTAGGCATCTAGCTTAGAGATATCAAACACAAAGCTTGAAACACCCCCAAGTAGGGCAGATTACAATGTAATTGGGAAATATTTAATAAATAAATAAATAAAAATGCAAAGAACATACATAGTATTAATATGTGGTTTTCTAAGTTGACATGTAGCTGTCAGGATCCTGATGAACTATTTAGGATCTCCTAGAGTTTAATAACTACTGGTTTAGACCACTTCATAAGATAGTTATGAAGAATGACATATAAAAGACTGATTATGAGGTCTTTGTTGTTAAGTCAGTAAGATTTTTTTTTTTTGGATAAGAGATTCTTTCTCTTACACATGTTACAAAATCTGGATCTGAAAGAAAGAATGACTGAATACTGAAGGATGGGTTGAGCTGATTCCTAACATTGTCAAGCATGAAAGAATAAGCACTGTTCCCCTTTTAAAGGTTTGTAATTGTTCTAATAACTAGGAGGGAGGGGAACCTATAAATCACCTATGCAGTTCTAAGATTCCCTAGAGCAGGGGTCCCCAAACTACAGCCCATGGGCCAAATGCAGCCCTCTTAGGCCATTTATCCGGCCCTCACTGCACTTCCAGAAGGGGCACCTCTTTCATTGGTGGTCAGGGAGAAGAGCCACTATATGTGGCAGCATTGCAAAACATGGCATCACTCATGTACAGTATTGTTTCCAGTGACATAATCCTTTGTGTAGGGCCTTGTTCTGAGAGTAATTGAACAAGAACCAGGCACCACACAAAGGAGTATGTGGCTGCACAATGGAGGACATCAGCATGGTGAGTGACCATCTGGGGGAGGGGATTCTGCCCTGTGTATGCTGCTGTCCAGTATAGTAGTGGTGGTGATGGGTTGTGCAAGGTGTGACAGGTCCATGTGACAGCCAGTGCTGCAGCCTCTGCTATCCCAGACAGCAGTATACAGAATTCTTCAGAGTTGTTGTTTTTTAATATTCTGACCCTCCAACGATCTGAGGGACAGTGAACAGGCTCCCTGTGTCAAAAGTTTGGGGGCCCCTGCCCTAGAGCCATGTTTGCAAACCTATGGCACAGATGCCAGAAGCCCAGCATCCCAATGGGAGAGCTTCCTCCCTCCCCTGTCTGGGGTAAAAGGGCAGCTCATATATGGTGTGAGGGTGTAGTTTGGGCACTCGATCTTTAAAATGTTCACCATCAGTGCCCTAGAGGATAGAATCAATCAGCCTTCTTTTCCCTAGCCAGAGAGGAAGAAAGGATCATTATGTCTGTGTGTGTGTGTGTGTGTGTGTGTGTGTGTGTGTGTGTTAAAGGGTGAGGGTAAAGTGGTTGAGAAAGTAATTTTTTCCCTACTAGGCCAGGCAAGAAGGGTATATATTTTTCCTCACCAAATATATGGAGAAATTGCAGTGTTTCATGACCACAAAGGGGAAAGAGGAACTGATTTGGCAGCGTGGAGATAACTGTGACTGGGAGTAGCATTTCTTGCCTGAGTTAAACCAAGCCAGAAACAACACTGGAGATCGGAACAAGTTGAACAAACCACAAAGAGTGGATAAAAAACACCAGTGTTCAAGAAACTACACCAAGACTATTTTCTGTTCTCTGAATGTTTGTTAGAATTCGCTGGTGAATCCATCAGGCCCTGGGGATTTTTTCTTAGGAAGTTCTTTAATGGCCTGTTGGATTTCTTTTTTCTGATATGGGATTATTTAAGAAAACGATTTCTTCTTCTGTTAGTCTAGGCAATTTACATTTTTGTAAATATTCATCCATATCACCTAGGTTGGTATATTTATTGCCATATAGTTGGGCAAAGTAGTTTTTAATGAATGCCTTAATTTCCTCTTCATTGGAGGTGAGATCCCCCTTTTCATCCTTGATGCTGTTAATTTGCCTTTCTTCTTTCCTTTTTTTAATTAAATTAACCAGTACTTTGTCTATTTTGTCTGTTTTTTCAAAGTACCAGCTTCTAGTCTTGTTTATTAGCTTAATAGTTCTGTCACTTTCGATTTTATTAATTTCTCCCTTAATTTTTAGGATCTCTAGTATGGTTTTCTTCTGGGGGTTTTTAATTTGTTCATTCACAAGTTTTTTGATTTGCATTTCCAATTCCTTGGTCTCTGTCCTCCCTAATTTGTTAATATATGCACTCAGGGATACACCAAGACTATTTTCACTGATATTTTCCACCTCTCACTATAGATACAGAGAAATCTTGCCTACATCTGATTTCAGTGGAAGCACGAGTCTCAGAGGAATTAATTTCTCAGGCTGTTCTGAGGATGGATAGGGAAGAACAATATATTCATTTAGGAATGTGGCTGTTATTATTTTTCCTTTGATATATTACCCATTCCTGTCCTAAATCAATGTCTTTTAAAAAATTATATACCTTGCCTACATTACTTAGGATGGGGTACAACTGAATATCACAGACTGAATTAATTTCAGAAGTTTCCAATATTTGAAATAGGTGGTGGCAAGCAAGCCAAAATATATTAATTACAACAAAATGTTGCCACTATTTGAATGCTGAGTCCAGAGGTGATGGGATCCACAAACTACATATAAATTACTTAAAAAAACTAACTTGAGAATTTTCACATACTTATCTGTACTACCTTGTACATCAAAGGCATGTAATATACATTTTGAATTAACTGTCACCTCTTTGGCATGATTTACTGTGTTTACTCTTTCTCTGAATAGCAGTCTGCAGCCTCAGACTAAGTTGAAGAATTTCTGAAATGTTTTCTTTTCTTTCAAGCTATGTCTCTCACTCCCTAAGAAAAAAAGATGGGGTTCATGGTACACCCCTCTTATCCCTGTTACTGGAGATGGCGGAGGTTGTTCCATCCATTGGATTGAGAGTTCTGACTATAGTAGAGCTAAAACCTAAGGGATAGCTTCACTAGACTAGCTTCATATCAATATGGCAAGTTCCTGAGAATGGGAGCCACCAGGCTGACTAAAGAGGGGTAAACAGATGGTTTTCACTTCACAAGGAAGTAAATTTTATCAAGATATTTGATAGTTTTTCCTGATGTTCTTGTGAAAAATATGGGCACATATGGGCTAGGTAATAACAGAGGTAAGAAGATTCAGAATTGGTTGATTGAATTGTGAGTCCAAAGAAGAATTATTAATGGTTCAAGCGAAACTTGTAAGGAAGTGCTGGTGAAGTGCCCCAGGGACCCATAGCTGATTTTTTAGTCTTCCATTTTTCCCCCTTTCCTGGATAAAGGAATATTAAACTTGCAGATGAGGAAAAGCTGGAAGGTTAATACATTGGATAATTGACTATGGACACAAAAAGATCTGCTAAGAAAGATAAATTTTAATAGAGATAAATGTAAGTTCTACTTGGAATACAAAAATCAACTTCAGAAGTACAAGATAAGAGAAGTATGGCTAGGTGGCAGTCTGTCTAAGAAAGATGCTGAGATTTTACAAGACTTAATGAATTCACTGAAAAATGGCTGTCAAGAAACCCAATCTTGCATTAAGAAAGGCAGAGTGATCAGGAATTAGGGATAATCCTACTGTTCTCTACCTTATCAGAATATGTCTGAATTATTATATTTAACTTAGGAAAGACATTGATAAAATGAAGGCTGTCCAGGGAAGGGCAATGAAGATAATGAAGAGACTTGAGGTCTTGCCATATAAAGATCTTCTGAAAGAACTGGAGATTCTTATCCTATATAAGATGAGACTTTGGGGATAGGCTAGCTGTCTTCAATTGTTTGAAAGGCTATAATGTAGACAAGGGATGAGGTTGGTTTTGCTTTACTCCAGAGGATAGAACTTGAGGCAATGGTTGATGTTATAAATCGAAGCTTGATGTAAAGGAAAAAAAAAATATATATATATATATATAAAACTAGGGCTATCAAAAGTAGAATGGGCATGCCTGTGTAGGATTGAGGACTTCTTCAGCTGAGGTTATTAGCATACTCTGGAGGACCACCGTTTGAAGTATAACATAAATCTCTTTTCAAGTTCAAGTTAGACTTGGTGCCCCAGGAATTTCTAGCTCTGAAGTTCCTGATGAAGGCAGTGCCTCTTGTAAGTAGTTATTTAAAACATTCATCTCTGAAAAAATTCACCTGTCATTACTGTTCAGTTTGTATGAAATAGCCCCTTCCAGCTCAAAGTGATTCTAAATGAAGTTTTGGCACACTTTTTCAAGATTTCATGGGCCTGTTAATTCAGTCACCCTTACTGCTATGAAACGTACTGAGATAAAAGAGTTTGGGCTGAATTCCAGTTCTATGCGGGTAACAGGAATCTTAGTTTCTAGCTTCCCATGGCCAAAGGCAAATAGGTGATTTGCTAATAATGTGAAAAGATCATGAGTAATAATCTGGCAATGAGCCTGAGTAAAACAAACCAAAACTCAGGTGTGGAACAATATAAACAAGATATACTATAAAAAGGCAACTAAAGACAGAATTAGATATGCATTTGAGATTCAAATAATGCTACTTCTATATTTTTATAAAATAGGGGAACTGGAGCAGCTCGGTGGCTCAGTGGATTGAGAACCAGGCCTAGAGATGGGGGGTCCTGGGTTCAAATGTGACTTCAGACACTTCCCAGCTGTGACCCTGGGCAAGTTAACCCCCATTGCCTAGATCTTACTACTCTTCTGCCTTAGAACTGATACATAGTATTAATTCTAAGATGGAAGGTAAGGGGGTTTAATTAATTGTTAATTAAATTAAATAGGGGAAAGACAATTTGTTTCCATCTAAAAAAATGTTTAAGGTCCTGTTTCATGTTCTGTCAAAGATTTTTCATAGATAGAAAACTTGAATATGTTTTAATTACAGTAATAAAAGACTAGTGGATCTCTGTATATACTCATGTACTGTTGTCTCCCAATAGCTTTGCAAAGTTTTGCAATGGCATGAAGTTATGTCCATTAATTGCAAATTCCCCTTTAGAGTTTTTGGTTGAGGGTGGAAATGATAACTTTGGTTTGCAGAGAAGAAAAGATGCTGATGTATGTGTATATAATGCAGCTGGAACAGGAATGGTTGAAGTAAATGCCTGGAATAATGGGTGCGTAGAGGAGGAAGTAAGACTGAATGAAATTGATGTTGGTAGGTTTAGTTTGGGCTGAATTTGGCTATGCTAGACCTGCAGGGGGACCTTTTCAAGGTATGGTGGTTTGAGCTGCCTTTCTTTAAGTGATTAAACAAAGAAAAGATTCACCATGATTGGAACAAACATCTACGAAGGCAGAATTGTGGCCCTCCAAGGCTACTTCTCTCCTCAACCATGACATATGTTTAGCATCCATCTTACTCTGATCTTCTCCCCATTGTGTCCTGGTGATATCATCCAGCTATTCTCTGCTGTTCTCTGTCCTGAATGGAGTATTTACACTGGACATATGGAATTACTACTCTCTGGTACCATTTTCAGAACTTCAGCTCTTCAGGGGCACCTATTGGCTCTAAAGCTGCTGCCTGCTGAGGTAAAGCAGTCAGAAAACCTCTCCCAAGCAAGGGCTCAGGTTTTTGTTTTTTAAAAAAATACTTTTTATCATGCTCTTTATAATCATGTCAGTCCCTCCCATTGCACCTTCATCTGTAAAACAGCATAAAGTCCACCTTGATCCCAGGATCCTCCTAATTTGCTGTAAATGAAGATGAGCAAGAACAAAGGCCAACTGCAAAGGGCAAGGCTGTTGTCCTGTACCATCCTGATCTATCCATATTCCTCTCTTTCTTATTAATCCACCAGTAATCCAAACTCCTGAATTTTGCATGGTATTCTGGCAGGCACAGTTACTGTCTTTCCACCAGGCATGCACGTTGGTGGTTTGTTGCTGATGCCACTTTGGAGGCCAAACAGTGTAGGCACCAGGCTTGGGGTAGTAGGTGATGATGAAAGCTGTGTCTGGACTCAATCTTGAGCTGCCTATTTGAGCTATACCAGCTGAGCTTACCCCAATTCCCTGTAATCTAGAAAGGAAGCTTGGTGATGGGCATCATATATAATAGGCCACAGGGAAGTGGGAGGTTGGGGGAAGAAATCAGTTAATGCTCATCCTAGGTGGATTAAGTCCTTTGCTTGTCACATTTATTTCCCAATACGACTGTAATAGCAATGAACTCTAGAAATAGGCATTGCTTGTCATAGGTGACTGTTTTAACACACCAGGGAAAGGTAATAGATATGTCCTAATACATTTATTTACTGATCATCTACAGCAAGCTTTCTGTTTCTCGTAGCCTAGGGATCCAAATGCACTTAAAATCAGGTTAACTAGAACTAATTGGGTCTCTCTGACCTGATTGGGTATATAAGACCTGGAGTATTGAATTTCTTACTTCATATTGTTTTTGTGCTTAGTTGCATCCAGCTATTTCCTCGGAGATCACAGAGGACAAGTAGGCAGGGAGGTAATGAAATGTGGTAAATCTGGTTAAGGAGAAATATGACTACAAATGCTTTCTTTTCTCTTCTCTCAACAGGCTCATATATACCCTGTGGTTTCCATCAGTTTGCAAAGTACTACAACCCCTCCTTAGCTGTTCTGATTATTTCATAACATCTGAGGGTTCTTGAATAGTCGTAGGTGGGACTGTATTGTCACCAATCACTGCTATAGTTGTTCTTTGTCTTGTTACTTAACAGGATGGTTTTCTGATTCAAAAAGAGCACACATTTAATTTTACAAGGAAATTCTCAGGATAAAAATTATATGACCTCTATGTGAACTCCTGGTCATTTTAAGCTTCTGACCATCTAAAAATACTGCTCTGTCTAGTCACATTTTTGGGTTGTAGCAAAGAACTGGAAACAAAGCTGGCATTCATGAATTGAGAAATGGTCGAACGAACTGGGCTACATTAATGGAATGGAACAGGACTTTGTGATAAAGAATGGTGAATATGAGGAATTCAAGGAAACATCCCAAAATGTGTGAATGGATAAAGGGCTAAGAGCAATGCCAACAGAACTATATTCCTATTTATTGTCTAGAATAATGGAAAATAAGAGATTACTAAAAGACAACGACAGAAATCACCTCTAGTGCAATGATCAGTTCTGCTTCCAGATAACTCATGCTGAAGCACATCTCATTCCTCTTCCTAGAGAAGTATCATACTATGGGTGCAAGATATTGCATACTCTTAGTCTCAGTCACATGGAATTGGATAGTTTCACTGTTCTGAGGGAAGGTACCAAGGGACCATTACATTCAATTCACTGTGTTGGGTGCAATGGAAGAAGCAAACCAGAAAGAGAGAACTTCAGACTTGCAAACTAAGCTGGGGACCTGATCTGCAAAATCAAGGTGAAGATTCCAAATGGAATGTTCCCAGGGGGAAGAGGCAGTTGAAGCTGGCCAGGGGGAGGAATGGATGCTGTCTCTCTCTGGGGGTTGACTGATCAGGAGAGAAAACTTTTATCTGGGTTTTTCTGACCAAGGGAGGCAAGCCTGGCTGGAAGGGGAAGAAGGACCCTTGGAGGGGGCTTCAGGAGTTAAGGCTAAAAGGAAATTGACTTTTGTTGGTGGCTTTGTGAAGAAGAAAGAAGATTTTAGCCATTGTCCTCCATCTCTCTGACTGTTCCCCTGTCACAACTGTAACTTCCCAAACCCTCATAATCCTCATTTTAGATTAGGGAAACCCTCATCCCTCTCACCTCAGTTTTCTTGTCCTGTTATCCCAATAAACCCCTTAACTGAGAAAATAAAGGAAGAAGTTTTTCCTCATAAATATCATAGTCCACTCAGGGGGGAGGGGAGAAGCCACAAGCTTCAAAAGAAACTGGGAGGGAGAGGGAGGAATTAGGGAGGGAGTGAAGGGAGGAGGAGGTTAGGAAAAATATTGATCCATTAGCCATCAAATAGTGATCAGTAGGCAAACCCCAGAGCCTTACTCTTAGCAGCTCTACAGTCAGCCAGAGTGCCCAGTTATTACAACATGAAATAGTTTCCACTCAGATTATAATTTCTATTACAATTGGCACCTCAAAGTTGACTGAACCCCACGATCCTTTTACAAGCAGGGTAGTACAGGAAGACAGACAAAATGTTCAAACAAGTGTTTTTTGGAATGGTGGTCATTGCAGCCATTGCCTGTTTTGGGGTATACCATATTTTGTATAGCAAACTTACTTATATGGTAGTGGAGACAACTGATTATATAGGCAATGTTACTATAATATCTGTTTTACAGTTGTTTTACTGTTTTACTGTTTTACAGTTTTACATTACACAATGAACTGGTACTTGTAAAGATAATTTTAGTATTTTGACTTAAAATCTAAATAATAATTGTTCACCAGGGATGACTCCCAAATAATAAAAATAACCAAGACAGCTGGGAAATTTTAATTAATATCAAGAGAAGGAATTAAGGAAAGGAGAGAGAGAGAGAGAGAGAGAGAGAGAGAGAGAGAGAGAAAGAGAGAGAGAGAGAGAGAGAGAGAGAGAGAGAGAGAATTAATTTAAACTACTCTGGCTCAGGCTGAGCCAGACAGTAGTTAAAGGCCTTGGCCAAAGTGGCCTTCCTGAGTCTAAAGGAAAGGGAGTCAGTCTTATCACTCACCAGAGACCATCTCCAAGGAAGCTCCAGTCCTCCACTGAACTCAATCTCCTGAACTGAGTTCTGAAAATATAATTCCACTGAGACTTCCGGGTAATCATGGCTGCAATCTAGACGCGGCACGTTTCCTCTCCCCAGCACCGAACGAAATAGACTACATCAAAGGAGCATAAAATCACCTTTGGAGGAACAGAAGGACTCCCCAGTACCCCACAGAGGCAAAGGTACGTGGGGCTTGAACATTTCCACACTAAAATAAGAAGGAAAAGCTTGCACAGAAAAGTGAACTGAGCCGCCCTTCCCCCACCCCACCTCCCCCACTAAACCAGAGTGAGCTACCTGAGCGCTCACCGGGACAGCGAGTGAGTGGGGAGCGTCTCTGTCTGGGGGGGCACTCCAGGGTCCTTGGGATCTGGGGACTGCCAGGAAAAAACGTCTCAGGGCGCTTTCACTGGAGAAGCCAGCGGACTTCGGGCGGGCTGCGCTGAACAAGGCGCACGGATTATCTGGGCGGAGCTGAATACCTGGGCTCGGAGGCTGGGAAGAACTAGTCTGAAGCAACCTAAATTCACAGAAAAACCACTCTTATAACCCAGACCCCAGACCAAAAAGGAAAGGGAAATAAAACCACCAAAGGGATGGCTCACATGGCCCAAAATCAAGCCTCCAGGAAGAAAGGGAAAAAAGTGACTATTGAAAACTTTTATGGTGGAAGTACCCAAGGGAAAGAGGAGAATGAAGAGGAAATCCAAAAAAATTCAGAACACGCCTCCCAAAATGGAAACTATCAACAAGCTCTGGAAGATCTCAAACTGGAACTTATCCAAAAGATGGAAACCTTCTGGAAAGAAAAATGGGAGAAAGAGATCAGCTGTCTGACAGATAAGACTGCTCAATTGGAAAAAGAACTCGAAGCAGCCAATACAAGGGCAGACAAGGCTGAAAAGCAAATCCAGTCCCTAATGACCAGAATTAAGGACCTCGAAGAAAGTGAGATGATAAAACAGCAAGAATCAATAAAGCAAACCCAAACAATTAATGAATTGGAAGAAAACAGAAAATATCTCACTGAGAAGGTCACGGACCTGGAGAACAGAGGAAGACGAGAAAATCTCCGTATCATCGGTCTCCCAGAAAAACCAGAGGTAAACAACAAATTGGATTTTATTCTAGAGGAGATTATAAAAGAAAATTGCCCCCACGTTCTGGAGCAAGGGGGCAAAATAGAAATAGAAAGGATTCATAGAACACCTTCTATACTAAATCCCCAAAAGACAACGCCTAGGAATGTAATTGCCAAATTCAAGAGCTTCCAAGTAAAGGAGAAAATCCTACAAGAAGCCAAGAAGAAGAGCTTCAGATACAAGGGGGCTCCCATAAGGATCACACATGACTTAGCGGCTAACACACTAAGAGACCGCAAAGCATGGAACACGATATTTAGAAAGGCAAGAGAGCTGGGTCTCCAACCAAGAATCAACTACCCAGCAAAACTGACTATATACTTCCAGGGGAAAGTATGGGCATTCAACAAAATAGAAGATTTCCAAGCATTTGCTAAGAAAAGACCAGAGCTCTGTGGAAAGTTCGATATCCAAGCACAGAAAGCAAGAGAAACATGAAAAGGTAAATATGAAAGAAAGGGAAAAGGAGATAAATCTTATCTTTCTCTTTAAGTCAAACTCTCTTCTATAAGGACTACATTTACATCTAATTATATATATTAATATGTGGGGAAAATGTTTTGTGTAACTCTCATAAATTGTATCATCATAAGAGTAGTTAGAAGAAACATGCATAGGGAAAGATTGGGGAATCAAGAAGATTTGGGGAAAGTTGGGGCAAAAAAAGGAAAAGGGAGGGGGGAACCGTGATAATACTAAGATTAACTTCAAGAAATAGGGGGGGAATCAATAGAATAAACTTTCCCATATAAAGATACACATGGGAAGGGGAGGGGAAGAACTCTCATATGAGAAGGAGAGGAAGAGAGCGTGAAGTGGAAGTACTTAAACCTTACTCTCAGTGAAATCAAATCTGAGAGGGAAGAACATCTAGATCCAGTGGGATCCTGAATTCTATCTTATCCATTAGGGCAAGAAAGAAAGGAAAATTAAGGAGGGGGAGGGGGGAGGGAGCACAAAAAGGGAGGGAAGGAGAGGGGGGAGGGGAAGGGAGCATAAAAAGGGAGGGGCTAGAAAGGGAAGCATCTCAAGGGAGGGGACTAGGGGGACTGACCTAAAGTAAATCACTGGTTCAAAAGGAGAAAGCTAAAGAAGAAAGGTCAGAACTAGGGGAAGACATCAAAATGCCAGCGAATCCACAAATAACAATCATAACTTTGAACGTGAATGGGATGAACTCACCCATAAAACGCAGACAAATAGCAGATTGGATTAGAACACAAAACCCTACCATATGTTGTCTTCAAGAAACACATATGAGACGGGTTGACACTCACAAGGTTAGAATTAAAGGGTGGAGTAAGACCTTTTGGGCCTCAACCGATAGAAAGAAGGCAGGAGTTGCAATCATGATATCTGACAAAGCCAAAGTACAAATAGACCTGATCAAAAGGGACAGGGAAGGTAAATATATTCTGCTAAAAGGAAGTATAGACAATGAGGAAATATCACTAATCAACATGTATGCACCAAATGGTATAGCATCCAAATTTTTAATAGAGAAACTAGGAGAATTGAAGGAGGAATTAGACAGTAAAACCATATTAGTGGGAGACTTGAACCAACCACTATCAAATTTAGATAAATCAAATCAAAAAATAAATAAGAAAGAGGTAAAAGAGGTGAATGAAATCTTAGAAAAATTAGAATTAATAGACATATGGAGAAAAATAAATAGGGACAAAAAAGAATACACCTTCTTTTCAGCACCACATGGCACATTCACAAAAATAGATCATACACTAGGTCATAGAAACATGGCACTTAAATGCAGAAAAGCAGAAATATTAACTGCAGCCTTTTCAGATCACAAGGCAATTAAAATATTGATCGGCAAGGGTACATGGAGACCCAAATCAAAAATTAATTGGAAATTAAATAACATGATACTCCAAAACCATTTAGTTAGAGAAGAAATCATAGAAACAATTAACAATTTCGTTGAAGAAAATGACAACGGCGAAACATCCTTTCAAACCTTATGGGATGCAGCCAAGGCAGTACTTAGAGGAAAATTCATATCCCTGAGTGCATATATTAACAAATTAGGGAGGACAGAGACCAAGGAATTGGAAATGCAAATCAAAAAACTTGAGAATGAACAAATTAAAAACCCCCAGAAGAAAACCATACTAGAGATCCTAAAAATTAAGGGAGAAATTAATAAAATAGAAAGTGACAGAACTATTGAGCTAATAAACAAGACTAGAAGCTGGTACTTTGAAAAAACAGACAAAATAGACAAAGTACTGGTTAATTTAATTAAAAAAAGGAAAGAAGAAAGGCAAATTAATAGCATCAAGGATGAAAAGGGGGATCTCACCTCAAATGAAGAGGAAATTAAGGCAATCATTAAAAACTACTTTGCCCAACTATATGGCAATAAATTTACCAATCTAGGTGATATGGATGAATATTTACAAAAATATAAATTGCCTAGACTAACAGAAGAAGAAATAGTTTTCTTAAATAATCCCATATCAGAAATTGAAATCCATCAAGCCATCAAAGAACTGCCTAAGAAAAAATCCCCAGGGCCTGATGGATTCACCAGTGAATTCTATCAAACATTCAGAGAACAGTTAACCCCAATATTACACAAACTATTCGACATAATAAGCAAAGAGGGAGTCCTACCAAACTCCTTTTATGACACAAGCATGGTACTAATTCCAAAGCCAGGCAGGCCAAAAACAGAGAAAGAAAACTATAGGCCAATCTCCCTAATGAATATAGATGCAAAAATCTTAAATAGGATACTAGCAAAAAGACTCCAGCAAGTGATTAGAAGGGTCATCCACCATGATCAAGTAGGATTCATACCAGGGATGCAGGGCTGGTTCAACATTAGGAAAACTATCCACATAATTGACCACATCAACAAGCAAACCAACAAGAATCACATGATTATCTCAATAGATGCAGAAAAAGCCTTTGATAAAATACAACACCCATTCCTACTAAAAACACTAGAAAGCATAGGAATAGAAGGGTCATTCCTAAAAATAATAAACAGTATATATCTAAAACCATCAGCTAATATCATCTGCAATGGGGATAAACTAAATCCATTCCCATTAAGATCAGGAGTGAAACAAGGATGCCCATTATCACCTCTATTATTTGACATTGTATTAGAAACACTAGCAGTAGCAATTAGAGAAGAAAAAGAAATTGAAGGCATCAAAATAGGCAAGGAGGAGACCAAATTATCACTCTTTGCAGATGACATGATGGTCTACTTAAAGAATCCTAGAGATTCAACCAAAAAGTTAATTGAAATAATCAACAACTTTAGCAAAGTTGCAGGATACAAAATAAACCCACATAAGTCATCAGCATTTCTATATAATTCCAACACAGCTCAGCAGCAAGAACTAGAAAGAGAAATCCCATTCAAAATTACCCAAGACAAAATAAAATACTTAGGAATCTATCTCCCGAGACAAACACAGGATCTATATGAACACAACTACAAAACACTTTCCACACAACTAAAACTAGACTTGAACAATTGGAAGAACATTAACTGCTCATGGGTAGGACGAGCCAATATAATAAAAATGACCATCCTACCCAAACTCATCTATCTATTTAGTGCCATACCCATGGAACTCCCAAAAATTTTTTTTACTGATTTAGAAAAAAACATAACAAAATTCATTTGGAAAAACAAAAGATCAAGGATACCCAGGGAATTAATGAAAAAAAATACAAAGGAAGGGGGTCTTGCAGTCCCAGATCTCAGACTATATTATAAAGCAGCGGTCATCAAAACAATTTGGTACTGGCTAAGAGACAGAAAGGAGGATCAGTGGAATAGACTGGGGGCAAGCAACCTCAGCAAGACAGTATATGACAAACCCAAAGATCCCAGCTTTTGGGACAAAAATCCACTATTTCATAAAAACTGTTGGGAAAATTGGAGGACAGTGTGGGAAAGATTAGGCTTAGATCAACACCTCACACCCTACACCAAGATAAATTCAAAATGGATGAATGACTTGAACATAAAGAAAGAAACTATAAGAAAATTAGGCGAACACAGAATAGTATACATGTCAGACCTTTGGGAAGGGAAATACTTCAAAACCAAGCAAGAATTAGAAAGAATTACAAAATGCAAAATAAATAATCTGGATTACATCAAATTAAAAAGTTTTTGTACAAACAAAACCAATGTAACCAAAATCAGAAGGGTAGCAACAAATTGGGAAACAATCTTCATAAAAACCTCTGACAAGGGTTTAATTACTAAAATTTATAAAGAACTAAATCAATTGTACAAAAAATCAAGCCATTCTCCAATTGACAAATGGGCAAGGGACATGAACAGGCAATTCTCAGCCAAAGAAATCAAAACTATTAATAAGCACATGAAAAAGTGCTCTACATCTCTTATAATCAGAGAGATGCAAATCAAAACAACTCTGAGGTATCATCTCACACCTAGCAGATTGGCTAACATGACAGCTATGCAAAGTAATGAATGCTGGAGGGGATGTGGCAAAGTGGGGACATTAATTCATTGCTGGTGGAGTTGTGAATTGATCCAACCATTCTGGAGGGCAATTTGGAACTATGCCCAAAGGGCGATAAAAGACTGTCTGCCCTTTGATCCAGCCATAGCACTGCTGGGCTTGTACCCCAAAGAGATAATGGACAAAAAGACTTGTACAAAAATATTCATAGCTGCGCTCTTTGTGGTGGCCAAAAATTGGAAAATGAGGGGATGCCCCTCAATTGGGGAATGGCTAAACAAATTGTGGTATATGTTGGTGATGGAATATTATTGTGCTAAAAGGAATAATAAAGTGGAGGAATTCCATGTGAACTGGAACAACCTCCAGGAAGTGATGCAGAGCGAAAGGAGCAGAACCAGGAAAACATTATACACAGAGACTGATACATTGTGGTACAATCGAAGGTGATGGACTTCTCCATAAGTATCAATGCAATTTCCCTGAACAATCTGCAGGGATCTAAAAAAAAAAATACTACCCACAAGCAGAGGATAAACTGTGGGAGTAAAAACACCGCTGAAAAGCAACTGCTCGACCACAGGGTTGGAGGAGATAAGACTGAGGAGAGACTCTAAATGAACACTATAATGCAAACTCCAACAACAGGGAAATGGGTTCGAGTCAAGAACACATGTGATAACCAGTGGAATCATGCGTCGGCTATGGGAGAGGGAAAGGGGGGGGGGAGGGGAGGAAAAGAAAACGATCTTTGTTTCCAGTGAATAATGTATGAAAACGACCAAATAAAATAATATTAAAATTTAAAAAAAAAAAAATATATATAATTCCACTTTGAACTGAATTGCCTCCACTGACTTTTTTTAGCCTCCTTTTAAAGAAATTTTCTCTTATGTCACCTCCCCTAAATTTTCATGTCTACCAATCACAATAGACTCTTTTTTCCAGGACTGCCCATTCTTAGTTCTTATTACTCTTTAGTTCTCACCTTCTCTGGTTAGATTATATCTTTTGAGTACTTCACACTTCTTTGTTAAGCTTGCCTTTTGTGAGTTACTTTTTGTGATTAATTTAACCTTTATAGGTACTTAACACCTTTTTGTATTAGATCTAAAAATAGACTTAGCTTAACTAGCTTCACTATAAGATATGAGTTAAGTACCTTCATTGTTCAATCAGGAGTTTACAACTTTATCTTCCCCTAAAGTATGTCTAATTAGGGTGGAATAATTTCCAAGTTTATATACTCTGGCAAGTCCTGGGTCAAGTGTATGTGATCTTTATGGCTGTCCTTCAAACTCTAACTC
This sequence comes from Monodelphis domestica, assembly GCF_027887165.1. NCBI lineage: Eukaryota > Metazoa > Chordata > Mammalia > Didelphimorphia > Didelphidae > Monodelphis > Monodelphis domestica. The sequence continues at coordinate 234,034,312 of NC_077229.1, forward strand.
AAGTGAAGAAAATATTTAGATTTATGGTTCCCCTTAAGGCAGAGAAGATTATGGCTATTGATAGCAACCTGGAAGGCATGGTTAAGGCTGTGTTTTTTGAGCAACTGATTAAGGAAAAAGTACTAGATCTGGTTATGGGCAGGGACAGTGAACAGAGAATGTACCTCAGGAAAATGAAGGTGGCAATGAAAATGAGAACAAACCTGCTAGTGAACCTGAGAAAAATCTGTCCATTAAAAGAGGTCACTAAGCCTGCTTAAAGTTGGAAGCTATCGATTGGTGCCATTGTGCCTCCTCACCAGGCAGCCCTTCCCTGGCTGTCCCATCCCTTCCTGCTCTCCCTGCATCTCCAGTAGAAGCCTTGTGGTCAGTAATTCAGCAAGCATTTATGAAGAACCTACCACGATCCAGGGGTTGTGTTAAACACTGCAAATACAACAGTCTCTGTCCTGCACTGAAAGTTTCTCAGGGATAAGATCTAGGGGGAGCTGGTCCAGGGCCCTGAACCAAAGTTAGCTTTGAGAATTGTTAGGGGTAACTAGCAAGCCCCATCGCTTCCTTGGAATACAGGTGAAGGTCTTCTGCACTTGAATCTCATACCTCCTTAATAACCCCCTGAAATCATATCATATAATAATGTAGGAGTGGTTTATGTAACCACCATAACTTACTTTTAATATATCTCAATCATATCATGGATCAATCACTTTAGTCTTCTATGTAATGCTTTTGGAGGGATTTTTAATCAGTAAAAACTGGGGATATCATCTTACCCATCTCCTCTTTGTGAAAAAAAAAATCTCTGTCTTAAAGCAACTCATATTCTAACTTGAGACAATGGGTAAAAGATCCAAGATAACATAAAAGGGAGGTAATTTTGGAGGGAAGGTACTCTTGCAGAACGTGAGATCTGAGCTGAGTCTTGGAGGAAGCCAGGAAAGACAAGAGGTGGAGGTGAGATTCTAGGATTTGCTCCCCCTTCTTTTAGAAAGTTGACTTGAGGGCACATTTGGCATTGCTTATCTGGAGTGTAAAAGTTTTGAGTTGTATTTCTGCTTAGGGGAACCGATGGCTGTATCATCAAATAAAAATTCTTACAATTAGGCCTTGTATATGATGATGTATCTGATAAGAAATCTGAGCTGAGAGTATAAATATCAATTTGTTGGCATCGGTACAAATCATTAGTTGTTCATTTTGACTTACGGTCTTTTTAACTAGAGGAATTACCAGAAGGGGGTGACATAGTTGGACCTGTGCTTAAGGAAAATCTCTTTGATGGAGGAATGGAGGGTGGATTAGAGTGGGGAGACACAAAAGGCAAGCTACTGTACCAAATGTAAGGTGGTGGATGGCCTGCGCTACAATGATGGCAGTGTCAGCAGATAAAAAGGGGAATATTTAGGAGATGTTGTGAAGGTGCAATCTATAAGCCTTGGTGACAGACTGGACTTGTAGGCTGAGAGGTACTGAGGTTGGGAGTCTGAAGGCTAGGAAGATGGCGTTGCCCTTGACAATATTAGTAGATAGGGAGGACTTGGGGGAAAGGCAATGAATTCTGTTTTGGACATGTTGAGTTTAAGACATCTAATGAATATCTAGTTTGATATGTCTGAAAGGCAATTGTTGATTAGAGACTAGAGTTCAGCAGAGAGGTTGGGGCAGGACCAAAAAGTATTACTAGCAGAGAGGCGGTAATCCATGAGAAATAATGAGTTCTCCAAGGGAAGTAGTATAGACAAAGGTGAGGGCTTGCTCCTTCTCTAAGCAATTGTTTTTGGTTTGCAGAGAGCCTTACATCAGTCAATCAATAGGCCTTTTTTTTACATTAGCTTTTTTTTTTCAAATTTAAACATTATTTTATTTGGTCAATTTCAAGCATTATTCATTGAGTACAAAAATCATTTTCTTTTCCTCCCTCCCCTCCCATAGCCAATGATAGCCGACACACAATATCAGGTGTCCTTGTTCCGAACCCATTTCCATGTTGTTGGTATTTGCACTAGGATGTTCATTTAGAGTCTCCTTCCCCAATCATGTCTCCTTGGCCCCTGTAGTCAAACAGTTGCCTTTCTTCAGTGTCTTTGTTCCCACGGTTTGTCCTCTGCTTGTGGATAGTGTTTTTTTTTTTAATCATTATGTGCCAAGAACTGTACTAAACATTGAGTATACAAAGAAGGGCAAAGACAGTCTCTGCCTTCAAGGGGTCTGGATTCTGACTGGGAAGATAACATGGGTATAAGCATTATTATCTCGTAGATGGAAGGTACCTTTAAAGGGGAGGAAATGGCAGCTTGAGAGCACTAGAAAAGGCATGCTACTGCCATTGTCTGAGTCTTGAAAGAAGCCAAGGATTTTAAGTGGAGATGAAGAAGGAGAAGCATTCTAAGCATAGGAGACAGCCTGTATAGAGGTATGGAAATGGGAAATGGAGTGTCATGAATGAGGAAAACAGAGCCACTATGTCTGGACTGCAGTGTATATAGAAAGGGAGTCACATATAAGATTGGAAAATTGGGAAAGGACCAGGTTATGAAACATTTTAAATGCCAAAAGTCTCTATAGGTGATTCTGGAGGTAACTGGGAGGCACTGGAAGGTGGCTTGGGCAGACCTACCCTTAAGGAAAATCACTTTGCTAATGAGAAGAATTAGCTTTACTTGAGTAGGCTTATTTGTGGCAAGTATTTTCTTTTTCTTTTTTTGCCTTTCATTTGAGGGAGCAGCGGGAGGAAGAAAAAATAAGTACTTGTTCATTGAAAACATAATAGAAAACCACTTTTCCAGCTGTGTGAAGGAAGGTTCAGAATGGGAAGGGATTGGAGGCATGGAGTCCAAGTAGAAGTTTGTGAAATCATTTAGGCCACATTTAAAGATCTAAACTAGGCTGGTGGCTGTGTGAGTAAAGAGGAAACATACCTAAGAGGTGTTGTAAAGGTAGAAACAACAAGATTTGACAATTGATTGGATATATTAATGAGTTAAGTATGTTAGTGAGGTTGCAAACTTGGGTGACTGAGTGAGCGTTGTTGGAGCCTTTAACAGTGATAATAAAGTTCAGAACAAATGTAGATCTGGATAGAAAGATTCTGTTTCATATATGTTGAGCTTGAGATGCCTCAGAGCCATCCAATTTGAAATATTCAATAAGTAGTTGGTGATGTGAAGCTAAAAACAACTCCATCCATCTTCATTTATAGGATCATAGGATTTAAGACTAGAACTCACTATCCTGTCTGACCATCTAATTTTAAGGATGAGGAAACTGAGGGTCAGAGAGCCATAATGACTCTACTTAAAGTCACACATTAGATAGCAGATTTGGGATGTAAAATCCAGATTCCATGATGCAAATACAGTGCTCTTTCTACTACAACATGTCTCCAGTTTAGATGATTAAAAAAATGCAATATTGCTTTAAAAAATCTGGAACATCACTGAATTATAATGGCAAATCAGTGTTCTTGCAACAATTGGAATTTATGGAATTTTAACCACTTTGAAAAACAAACCAACTCTAGACCAGTCAAACAATAACAACTGCTGGGCTCTGGGGGTTGGGGGGACACCTAATAAGAGTCCCCTTTACTCTGAACACCTTAATTGGGAAACCAGTCAGCCAGTAGATATTTATTAAGTGCCTACTATGTGCCACACATTGTGCTAAAAACATCATATAACCTATTTCTTTGTGAAAACTAGAGGTAATTTTAGAGGGAAGATAATCAGACTAGACTATATTCAGACTTAATTAGAGTAGATTCAGTCTTAGAGGAACCTAATTACCTAAAAGGGTCAGACTCCTTTTTCTCACATCCCTTGGCTCATTAAATTCCCCACCTTAGAGCCCTAGGGAACAATTAGTTAAAGTTTAAGTTTTGGATCATGTCAAGCATTTCCCCAAAGGGGACAATATACCCAGAGAAATATACTCAGTGATTAGTGTAAGTCAAATATGGGACAAGTATTTATTTCCTCCACACAAAAGAGACACTAAATGTAAAATGTTCTCACAAGAAGAAATTGAAAGAAATGTAAACAAGCAGGAAATAGTAATTACTATTATATTGCAAAGTTGAGACTGCAACATCAGAACATGAAGCTCCTTGTGGAACTTTTCCTTAGGCATTTTACATTTCATTTGGCTCTGCGCTGTCCCCTGTAGTAGTAGTAGTAGTAGTAGTAGTAGTCTCTCAGTAACTGAGGATGACGATTGTCTTTGTGCGTTTTCATCTATGATAAATGAGTGTGCACAAAGACACTTGTGCATGAAGGAGATTTAAGTGGAAAAGTCGTTGCACAGAGACAGTCCCACTCTATCGGTGTTGGAAGCCTGGATCCAATGGCACGAAAAATCGTTACACCTGGAGACTTCCTCAGCTGCATTGGATGGCCATGTTGTCCTTTGTGCTCCAACACACCCTAAGCACTCCACAGTGCTTTGCTGCGTCGCCATCTCAGCCGTTGAACCTTCTTGTTGGTTTCTTCCGCCTGTTCCGCCGAAGCAGTCTTCACATGCTGAGTGAGCAAAGCCCTGGTTCACCAGGGGTCTATGACCCGATGGCTACCCTCACAAGGTCTAGCCGGCCTGTCGAAGCCATTGCCCAGGGTGTGGCCGTTGCCGCATGCTAGCAGCTACTGGGAGCCACAAATGAGAGCTGGGTGTCAGGTGGGGGTCAGAGGCTGGAGAGCTGCCCTAAGAGGGCACGACAAGCCCTCCATACCAGAGATACTACCCCTCCCTGAGCACCCCATACACCCCTGTAATGTAAACATATTCTGACCAGCCAGGGAGCAATTGGGCTTCTCCTGTTGATGATATGCCTTTCCTTTTTTTTTTTTTAACCCTTACTTTCTATCTTGGAAGTGATTCTGAGTTAAGTGACTTGTCCAGGATGACACAGCTAATAAGAATCTGAGGCCAGATTTAAACTCAGGGAAATAAGTTTTCTTCAATCCAGGCTTGGCACTTTAGTTGCCTGTAATAATAACAGCTGGCATTCATAGAACCCTTTAAGGTCTACAAAGCACTTTACATATGTTATTTCATTTGATCCTCACAACAATCCTATGAGGCAGATGCTATAATTCTTTCCATTTTACAAATGGAAAAAGGGGGAACTGAGATAGATAAAATAATTTTCTCTACTTCACACAGCTATGAAGTTTCTGAGATAGAATTTTAACTTGGATCTTCCAGATCCCAAGTCCAGCAGTCAATTCTTTCTTCCTCTATCTCTTTCACATGAGCTAAGGTACCCTTGGTATATAATTAGAAGAGATATAGAACTATTTGATTTCCAGAAGAAAAAGCTTGTGAACCCTGATAGCTCAAAGGGGTGATATGTTCATAAAAAAAATGCTGGCCTGCCTTGGGCCAAACAAAATAAGAACCAGTCCTCTACCCTGGGAAACAGCAGAGTAATGTAAGAGTATTGACTGTGATTCCTCCTGCATTCTGGGTGAGCTCCCCCTCCTGTCCTTTCTTCTTTTTATGAGAATGAGCAACATGTAGGAGTTCCCATAGCCTCTGAGCTGTGTTAAGTTAATCTCAGCTTGGACCCCTGACAAGCATAGGTTTGGCCAGCCTAAAAATAAGTAAACAGGGAGCAAAAATAGAATGAAAATATTGCAGGTGTGTGATCTCTTGAATTGATGGTGGGGAGAAATACCCTTCAGTGACAGGATCCAATTCAATCCATTTCACAAACACTGAACTTTAGCCATATACCAGGCACTGAGGGAGATACAACATAAAAGGCTGGTCTCTGAAGGTCTCAGGAAGATTATACCCTAAGCAAAGGAATGAAGCAAGTATACGAATAGGAAAGTTCATGAGAGACCTTCCAGGGCATGCCTCCAATGGCACAGATAACGGAAAGGCAGAAGCCTACCCTGGCTGGAACAACAGTGTGATAGTATTCTGGGCTTCAACAGAGTTCAGCCAGAGAACTGAAAAACAAAAGGTATCTGGGCAGGATATGTGTGTGCCTATGTAACATTCCACTGAGTCTGAAGGAAAGAGCCCAGCATGAAACTGGGGCCAGTTCACTTGGAGCAGAGACTAAGGCTGGTGAAATCTGAATTAGCTCACATGGGAAAAGGTTGAGATAGCTTTGATGGCCATCCCCCAGGGAAATCATACTTTAAGAAGGCACCAGAAACTGAGCAGTTGGGTAATATAATGGGGAGGCAGTTTGAAATTATTGAAGATCTCCGGAGGAAGAAAAGTCAGTTAAAAACCTTGAACATAAGCATATAAACCAACAGGGAAGATATTAATATTAGAAAAGAATGTTTCCTCCAGATCAGCTACACTAATCCAGAAATCTGTGAACAAATAATGCAAGTCAAAGGAAATTATTAATTAACATCTGATCAAGCAGAGAGACCCGTGGTTTTCCAAGGACAGTAAAAATTCCTGAATTTTTAAAAAGAGAAATAAAAATTGCAAAAGTAGAATTGGTAGCCTTTTACAACAGAAATAATTGGCAAAAATATAAAGCCATTATTCTGAAAGGGTCCAAAGACAATAAATCAATATCAAAAGTAAACTGATATGCTCCAAATTCCTTAGCATTTAAATTCTTTTTTTTTTTAACCCTTTCCTTTCATCTTGGAGTCAATACTATGTATTGGTTCCAAGGCAGAAGAGCAGTAAGGGCTAGACAATGGGGGTTAAGTGACTTGCCCAGGGTCACACAGCTGGGAAGTATCTGAGGCCAGATTTGAACCTAGGACCTCCCATCTCTAGGCCTGGCTCTCAATCCACTGAGCTACCCAGCTGCCCCCAGCATTTAAATTCTTAAAGGAAAAATTAGCTGAACTATAATAAATAGATAGTAATACAATAGTGGCAGGAGAATTCAATGTTCCTTTCTCAGTTTTGGATAAGATAAATAAATGAGGAAATATGGAACTGAAAAATGTCTGGAAAAACTAGAATTGGAATAGTTATAAGATCTTAATTAACACACCAATTTTGGACAGAAATGTGAAATTATGTAAATAAAGTGACTAAAATGTCCATACCAAAGAAGACACTGACAAGCAGAAAATACTCATATACACCAAAATATTTAAAACAGAAATTTTTATGATACCAAAGAATTGGTAGCAAAATTGAAGTCCATTGATTGAGAAGTGTCTAAACAAATTGTGGTACATGTATATAAGAAAATATTTCTGGGCTGCAAGAAATGACAAATACAATGAATCAGGGAACCATGGAAAGATCTATGCAAAATGATGCAGAATTAAGTAAGCAAGGACAAGAAAACATTATACACAAAGACTATACAGAAAGAACAATTATATTATAAAATTATAGGAACAAAAAGGTCTTGAAAGAAGAAATATAAGACACTTCTACATCACCCTTTTTTCAAAGATGGAAGGTCCATAAATTTTATACATTGCACATATTTTCAGACATTTTCTATGTAGTGACAAATTATGCTATTTTTCTCCTTTATTTCCTTAAAAATCCAGTTCAATAAATGGGATGTTTTTCTGACAGTAGTAAGGGAAGGGATACTAGGAAAAATCATAGTGATATATAGAAAAGCAAAAGACATCCATAAAAACTTGTATCGATACAAACTTGTGGTTTTTTTTAAGTTCACAGGAAAGATACAAAGTACTACCAGAGTTCATAAGAGGATATTTCTTCTAACCAATGAATCAGAGAATGCTCCACAAGGGGGCTGACATCGTAGGCTGATGCAAAAAATGTATAGAGAAGAAGTAAGAATATATTTGGGAATGATGAATAGACTAATTTGTCTGGTGTATAGAAAGTTTGGGATCAAGCCGGAAAAGTAGATCAGAGTCATGAAAGATTATTGAGCAAGGTAGTGAGGTAATCAGACCTGTGCATCAGGTGTGGTAGAGTAGAAAGTTTAATGTAAATTAAAAAGCATTTTTTACATGTACCATCACTGTAATAAGCACTGCAAATTAAAAAAAAAGGCAAAAACACTGTTTTGGCCCTCAAAGAGCTGACATTTGATTTGGTGAGACAAGCTATAAACAATGATGTATGTTTATAGTGGAAATGGTGTGGAAAAAGGAAAGACCTACTGTAAACCTTAAAATTTCTTAGATTTATGAATGTTGGAAATTTCACCATTGGGAAATTTCATACTTGGAAAAAATTTCCTACTGATAGTAAGAACTCTATTGGAATGTGAAACCCCTTGGCATGGGAGGATCCTTCTCCTCCCTACTTAAGACTACTTTAGGACAGAAACCTTTTGCTAAACAATGGAAAGGGCTTTGACCTATGCTTAAGCATAGAACAAGAAGTTCTTTGAGTCATGATTGATTTTAGAATTGATACAATAGAGATACTTGGAATGACAGAACCAGGTCTTGGAACTTACAATCTCCACCCTTCTCAGAGTAACAAGATTTAGGAAGGGCTGCAGCAAAGATCAAGATTTAATTATTTGAGAATATGACCTTCAACATACATGTGCAAAGGGGGGCAGACCTCTGGGCAGTCCTGGGTTAAGCTAGAGCCACCATTGGCACAGGGGAGACATGGACAGTGATTGGTAGATGTGAGAACTGAGGGGAGGGAACTAAGATGGTTTCCTTAAAGATAGCGGGGTCTGAGGACAGAGGGAGGAGAGTTTTTTGCTCTGAGAGGTTTTGCTCTGAGGAGGTTTTGCTCTGAGCGAGGTGGCTCTGAAGGAGGACTGAGGAGGAGAGAAGGCTGGCTCTGAAGGAGGAGAATTCTCTGGAAACATTTCTTGAAAGGAGGCTCTCTTGAAGGTGGAGCCTGAGGTTGGCATGAGAAGCCTTACCTAGAGAGATCTTGGGTGAGTGATAAAACCAACTGACTGATTTATTCATTCTTATTCCTTTCTTACTTTCTTTTTCTATTGATTAATCAGTGTATTATAAATTAAATTTCTCTATAAAACCCAGTTGGCTGGGGCATATTCATAAATTGGGAATATATTCCCTGGCAACCATCTTATATTTATATAAAACCAAGACACAGTAGAAAACATATTTCAGCGGTCATAATTGATATATATATTTCCCTTGCTCCCAAACAGTTTAATTATCACACTACAAAAAGTGGAATTTGAGTTGACTTGAAGGGAGTCAGGAAAGTGAGAAGTTGAATGTGAAAAGAAAGTGTATTCCTAGCACATGGAGTAGGGAGACAAAGTCATCTGTGAGGAACAGCAAGTAGATCAGTGTTACGACATTATAAACATCATGGAAAAGAACCCAATATGAGTCTCTTTTCCTTGCAACTAGAGCAGGCAGGATAGTTTTGAACTCGTTCTGAGAGTCAGGTAGAGCAAGAGCATCAAACCTTTGTTCCATGGTGGCTATAAACCCTTGGCCTCCTCTCTTTGTGTATATCCTTTCTTTTGACATTTTTTATTTGGCCAATTTCAAACATTATTCCTTGGTTACAAAAATCATTTTCTTTTTTTTTTTTTTAAATATATTTTATTTGATCATTTCCAAGCATTATTCGTTAAAGACATAGATCATTTTCTTTTCCTCCCCCCACCCCCCATAGCCGACGCGTAAGTCCACTGGGCATTAGATGTTTTCTTGATTTGAACCCATTGCTTTGTTGTTAGTATTTGCATTAGAGTGTTCATTTAAAGTCTATCCTCTGTCATGTCCCCTCAACCTCTGTATTCAGGCAGTTGCTTTTTCTCGGTGTTTCCACTCCCATAGTTTATCCTTTGCTTATGAATGGTGTTTTTTTTTCTCCTGGATCCCTGAAAGTTGTTCAGGGACATTACACCGCCCCTAATGTAGAAGTCCATTACGTTCGATTATACCACAGTGTATTAGTCTCTGTGTACAATGTTCTCCTGGTTCTGCTCCTCTCGCTCTGCATCACTTCCTGGAGGTTGTTCCAGTCTCCATGGAACTTCTCCACTTTATTATTCCTTTGAGCACAATAGTATTATATCAATATCAGATACCACAATTTCTTCAGCCATTCTTCAATCCATGAACACCCCACATTTTCCAATTTTTTGTCACCACAAAGAAAGTGGCTATAAATATTTTTGTACACGTATTTTTCCTTATTATATCTTGGGAGTACAAACCTATATTACTCCATCACCAACATATACCACAGTTTGTTCAGCCATTCCCCAATTGATGGGCATCCCCTCGTTTTCCAGTTTTGGGCCACCACAAAGAGCGCAGCTATGAATATTTTTGTACAAGTCTTTGTGTCCATTATCTCTTTGGGGTACAGACCCAGCAGTGCTATGGCTGGGTCAAAGGGTAGATATTCTTTTGTCGCCCTTTGGGCATAGTTCCAAATTGCCCTCCAGAATGGTTGGATCAGTTCACAGCTCCACCAGCAATGAATTAATGTCCCTACTTTGCCACATCCCCTCCAGCATTCATTACTTTCCTTTGCTGTTATGTTAGCCAATCTGCTAGGTGTGAGGTGATACCTCAGAGTTGTTTTGATTTGCATCTCTCTGATTATAAGAGATGTAGAACACTTCTTCATGTGCTTGTTAATAGATTTGATTTCTTTATCTGAGAACTGCCTATCCATTTCCCTTGCCCATTTATCAATTGGAGAATGGCTTGATTTTTTGTACAATTGATTTAGCTCATTATAAATATGAGTAATTAAACCTTTGTCAGAGGTTTCTATGAAGATTTTTTCCCAATTTGTTGTTTTCCTTCTGATTTTAGTTATATTGGTTTTGTTTGTACAAAAGCTTTTTAGTTTGATGTAGTCAAAATTATTTATTTTACATTTTGTGATTCTTTCTATATCTTGCTTGGTTTTAAAGCCTTTCCCCTCCCAAAGGTCTGACATGTATACTATTCTGTGTTTACCCAATTTACTTATGGTTTCCTTCTTTATGTTTAAGTCACTCACCCATTTTGAATTTATCTTGGTGTAGGGTGTGAGGTGTTGATCTATTCCTAGTCTCTCCCACACTGTCTTCCAATTTTCCCAGCAGTTTTTATCGAATAGTGGATTTTTGTCCCAAAAGCTGGGATCTTTGGGTTTATCGTTTACTGTCTTGCTGAGGTCGTTTTCCCCCAGTCTATTCCACTGATCTTCCTTTCTGTTTCTTAGCCAGTACCAAATTGTTTTAATGACTGCTGCTTTGTAATATAGTTTGAGGTCAGGGACTGCAAGGCCCCCATCATATGTGTTTTTTTTCATTATTTCCCTGGATATCCTTGATCTTTTGTTCTTCCAAATGAACTTTGTTATGGTTTTTTCTAAATCAGTGAAGAAGTATTTTGGTAGTTCAATGGGTATGGCACTAAATAGATAAATAAGTTTGGGTAGGATGGTCATTTTTATTATATTGGCTCGTCCTATCCATGAGCAGTTAATGTTTTTCCAATTGTTCAAATCTAGTTTTAGTTGTGTGGCGAGTGTTTTGTAGTTGTGTTCATATAGTTCCTGTGTTTGTCTTGGGAGATAGATTCCTAGGTATTTTATTTTGTCTAAGGTGATTTTGAATGGGATTTCTCTTTCTAGTTCTTGCTGCTGAGCTGTGTTGGAGATATATAGAAAAGCTGATGATTTATGTGGGTTTATTTTGTATCCTGCAACTTTGCTAAAGTTGTTGATTATTTCAATTAGCTTTTTGGTTGAATCTCTAGGATTCTTTAAGTAGACCATCATGTCATCCGCAAAGAGTGATAACTTGGTCTCCTCCTTGCCTATTCTGATGCCTTCAATTTCTTTATCTTCTCTAATTGCTACTGCTAGTGTTTCTAGTACAATGTCAAATAGTAGAGGTGATAATGGGCATCCTTGTTTCACTCCTGATCTTATTGGGAATGCATCTAGTTTATCCCCATTGCAGATGATATTAGCTGTTGGTTTTAGATATATACTGTTTATTATTTTTAGGAATGACCCTTCTATTCCTATGCTTTCTAGTGTTTTTAATAGGAATGGGTGTTGTATTTTATCAAAGGCTTTTTCTGCATCTATTGAGATAATCATGTGGTTCTTGCTAGTTTGCTTGTTGATGTGGTCAATTATGTGGATGGTTTTCCTAATGTTGAACCAGCCCTGCATCCCTGGTATGAATCCTACTTGATCATGGTGAATGATCCTTCTGATCACTTGCTGGAGTCTTTTTGCTAGTATCCTATTTAAAATTTTTGCATCTATATTCATTAGGGAGATTGGTCTATAGTTTTCTTTCTCTGTTTTTGACCTGCCTGGTTTTGGAATCAGTACCATGTTTGTGTCGTAAAAGGAGTTTGGTAGAACTCCCTCTTTGCTTATTATGTCAAATAGTTTGTATAGTATTGGGGTTAACTGTTCTCTGAATGTTTGATAGAATTCACAGGTGAATCCATCAGGCCCTGGGGATTTTTTCTTAGGAAGTTCTTTGATGGCTTGATGGATTTCAATTTCTGATATGGGATTATTTAAGAATTCTATTTCCTCTTCTGTTAGTCTAGGCAGTTTGTATTTTTGTATATATTCATCCATTTCTCCTAAATTGGTGTATTTATTGCCATATAATTGGGCAAAGTAATTTCTAATGATTGCCTTAATTTCCTCCTCATTGGAGGTACTGTCCCCCTTTTCATCTTTAATGCTGTGAATTTGCTTTTCTTCCTTCCTTTTTTTAATTAGATTGACCAGTACTTTGTCTATTTTGTTTGTTTTTTCAAAGTACCAGCTTCTTGTCTTATTTATTAAATCAATAGTTCTATCACTTTCGATTTTATTAATTTCTCCCTTAATTTTTAGGATTTCTAATTTGGTTTTTTGCTGGGGGTTTTTAATTTGATCGCTTTCGAGTTTTTTCAATTGCATTTCCAATTGATTGATCTCTGCTCTCCCTTGTTTGTTAATATGAGCTTTCAGGGATATGAATTTGCCTCTGATTACCGCTTTGGCTGCATCCCAAAAGGTTTGAAAGGATGTTTCGCCATTGTCATTTTCCTCGATGAAATTATTAATTGTTTCTATGATTTCTTCTTTAGCTAAACGGTTTTGGAGTATCATATTGTTTAATTTCCAATTGGTTTTAGATTTGGTTTTCCATGTACCATTACTAATCATTATTTTTATTGCCTTGTGATCTGAGAAGGCTGCATTCATTATTTCTGCTTTTTTGCATTTGTGTGCTATGTTTCTGTGACCTAATGTATGGTCAATTTTTGTGAATGTGCCATGTGGTGCTGAGAAGAAGGTGTATTCCTTTTTATCCCTATTTATTTTTCTCCATATGTCTATTAATTCTAATTTTTCTAAGATTTCATTCACTTCTTTTACCTCTTTCTTATTTATTTTTTGATTTGATTTATCTAAATTTGATAATGGTTGGTTTAAGTCTCCCACTAGTATGGTTTTATTGTCTATTTCTTCCTTCAATTCTCCTAGTTTCTCCATTAGAAATTTGGGTGCTATATTATTTGGTGCATACATGTTGATTAATGATATTTCCTCATTGTCTAGAGTCCCTTTTAACAAAATATAATTACCTTCCCTATCCCTTTTGATCAGGTCTATTTTTGCATTGGCTTTATCAGATATCATGATTACCACTCCTGCCTTCTTTCTATCAGTTGAGGCCCAGAAGGTCTTACTCCATCCTTTAATTCTGACCTTGTGGGTGTCAACCCGCCTCATGTGTGTTTCTTGAAGACAACATATGGTAGGGTTTTGGATTCTAATCCATTCAGCTATTCGTCTACGTTTTATGGGTGAGTTCATCCCATTCACGTTCAAAGTTATGATTGTCATTTGTGGACTCCCTGGCATTTTGATTGCCTTCCCTAATTCTAACCTTTTCTTCTTCGGCTCTACCTTTTAGTCCAGTGATTTACTTTGAATCAGTCCCCCTTGTCCCCTCCCTTGATGTTTCCCTTTTTAGTCCCTCCCTTTTTGTTCCCTCCCCCTCCCCCCTCTCTTTCCCTCCCTTTTTGTTCTCCCTCTCCCCCTCCCCCCCTTGGTTTTCCCTTCTCCTTACCCTTGTTGGGTAAGATAGAATTCAAGATCCCAATGGATCTGGATGTTTTTCCCTCTCAGAGTTGATTTCCCTGAGATTGAGGTTTAAGTAAACCCCCTCCCCCCTCTCTTCCTCTCCTTCTTATAGGAGTTTTCTTCCCCTCCCCTTCCCCTGTGAATCTTTGTGTGAGAACCATTATTCTATTTGGTCTTTCTTTACCCCCTATTTATACATTACATTTTCCCCACATGTTAGTATACATAGATTGATATAAATGTAGTCCTTATAGAAGAGAGTTTGAGTAAAAGAAGATAACATTTTTCCCCTTTCCTTAATATTTACCTTTTCAGGTATTCCTTGCTCTTTGATTTTCGGTATCAAACTTTCCACAGAGCTCTGGTCTTTTCTTTGCAAAAAGTTGGAAGTCTTCTATTTTGTTGAATGCCCATACTTTCCCTTGGAAGTATATAGTCAGTTTTGCTGGGTAGCTGATTCTTGGTTGGAGACCCAGCTCTCTTGCCTTTCTGAAGATCATGTTCCATGCCTTACGATCATTCAGCGTAGAACTTGCAAGGTCTTGTGTGACCCTGATTGGCATTCCTTTATATCTAAATTGTCTTTTTCTGGCTTCCTGTAGGATTTTTTCTTTTGTTTGATAGCTTTGGAATTTGGCAATTACATTCCTGGGAGTTGTCTTTTGGGGGTTTGGTGTAGAAGGTGTTCTGTGAGCTCTGTCAGTGGCTGTATTGCCCCCTTGTTCTAGAATCTCTGGGCAATTTTCTTTGATTATATCTTGTATCACCATGTCCAGTTTGGTGTTTATTTCTGGCTTTTCTGGGAGTCCAATTATTCTTAAATTTTCTCTTCTCCCCCTGTTTTCCAGATCTATCACCTTGTCGGTGAGATATTTTATGTTCTCTTCTAATTTCTTGGTGTTTTGGCTTTGCTTTATTAGTTCTTGCTTTAAAGCCTGGTTTTCTTTTACAGTTTGGTCAAACTGGTTTTGTAGATGCGTGAATTTCTTTTGCATCATTTCCCACTTTTCCTCCCAGAGGGCTTCCATCTTTTTGGTCCTTTCTGATTCAAATTCTTCATGGGTTTGTGGAGAGTTTCTATTTCCTTTGGAAGATTTTGGAGAATTTTCTTGTATATCTTCTTCTATCTGCTCTGTATTTTGTATTTTGGCTCCATAGAATGTGTCCAGAGTCGCCCCTTTCTTCTTATTTTTCTTGGTATTTTGGGGCTTCTGTGCTTCTGTGGAGTTTGTCATCTCTGAACGTGGAGGATTGGCTTTTCTTGTCTTTGTCTGGTGATCAGAGGCTTTAGTCCTGGGCAGATGGTTCTATGACTTTCCCTGGGTTAAACTGAATATGCCTCACTGGAACTGGAATGGAAGGGTCGGACCACGAGGCCACACTCTCCCCCTGGCTCGATTTCCAGAAGTTGCCTTCAGAATCCCTGGCCGTGAGGCTGTTTCCTCGGCCTGCGGGGGGATGGGCTGCCGCTTCCCCAAGCTCCGAGAGCACAGACTTTCACTGAGACTTGGATAGCAGGATCCAGCCCGTGAGGCTGTCTTGCCGGCCCTGAGGGTTGCTGTTGTTTTGACCAGCTCTCTGCAGCGGAGGCCCCAGGCAGTAACTTTCACCCGGACCGACCGGCTCTTTGACCGACCGGCTCCTTGCAGCGGAAGCCCCAGGCAGTAACTTTCACCCGGACTGGGACTTGGGTAGAAGACCCTGAGGGTTGTTGTTCCTCAGACCCTGCTCTCTGAGCCCGGTGCGGCTGCGGCTTCCGGGAGCCTTGGACTCTGCGCTCCTACCCCTGAGGTCCGAGGGATCTCGGGTTCTGGCTTTTAAGGGGAGCCGTACCTTTTGAACCGGGTCCAGGTCCAGGAGGAGGGTTCCCAGGGTCTGTGCTGTTGATCGTTTTGAATTTCGGCGCCTTAGGAGCTTCTAGTTTGAGATCGGTCGGGAAGGGTTTTCCGGAGATCTGAACTTCAGCTTTCTCTAAGCCGCCATCTTAACCGGAAGTCACAAAAATCATTTTCTATTCCTCCCTCCCCTCCCCCAACCCTTCCCATAGTTTGGGTGGGATGGTCATTTTTATTATGTTAGCTTGTCCTACCCATGAGCAGTTAACGTTTTTCCAATTGCTCAGATCTAGTTTTAGTAGTGTGGAAAATGTTTTGTAGTTGTGTTCATATAGTTCCTGTGTTTGTCTTGGCAGATAGATTCCTAAGTATTTTATATTGTTTAAGGTGATTTTGAATGGGATTTCTCTTTCTAATTCCTGCTGCTGAGATGTGTTGGAGATATATAGAAATGCTGATGACTTATGTGGGTTTATTTTGTATCCTGCAAATTTGCTAAAGTTGTTGATTATTTCCACTGGCTTTTTAGTTGATTCTCTAGGATTCTTTAAGTAGACCATCATATCATCCGCAAAGTGTGATAGCTTGGTCTCATCATTGCCAATTTTAATACCTTCAATTTCTTTTTCTTCTCTAATTGCTACTGCTCGTGTTTCTAGTACAGTGTTAAATAATAGAGATGATAATGGGCATCCTTGTTTCACTCCTGATTTTATTGGGAATACATCTCATTTATCCCCATTGCAGATGATGTTGGCTGATACTTTTAAATATATGCTGATTATTATTTTTTTAAAAGACCCTTCTATTCCTATACTTTATAGTGTTTTTAATAGGAATGTGTGTTGTATTTTGTCAAAGGCTTTTTCTGCGTCTATTGAGATAATCACGTGATTTTTGTTGGTTTGCTTGTTAATATGGTCAATTATGTGGATGGTTTTCCTGATATTGAACCATCCTTGCATTCATGGTATAAATCCTACCTAATCATAGTGAATAACCCTCCTGATCACTTGCTGGAGTCTTTTTGCTAGTATCCTATTTAAGATTTTTGCATCTATGTTCATTAAGGCAATTGGTCTGTAGTTTTCTTTCTCTGTTTTTGACCTGCCTGGCTTTGGAATCAGTACCATATTTGTGTCATAAGAGGAATTTGGTAGAACTCCCTCTTTGCTTATTATGTCAAATAGTTTGTATAGTATTGGGATTAGCTGTTCTTTGAATGTTTGGTAGAATTCACTTATGAAGCCATCAGGCCCTGGGGATTTTTTTCTTAGGGAGTTCTTTGATGGCCTGTTCGATTTCTTTTTCTGATATGGGATTATTTAAGAATTCTATTTCTTTCTTCTGTTAATCTAGGAAATTTATATTTTTGTAAATATTCGTCCATATCACCTAGATTGGCATATTTATTGCCATATAATTGGGCAAAATAGTTTTTAATGATTGCCTTAATTTCCTCTTCATTAGAGGTGATGTCTCCCTTTTTGTCTATGATACTGTTAATTTGGGTTTCTCCTTTCCTTTTTTTACCAGTACTTTTTTTGACCAGTACTTTGTCTATTTTGTTTGTTTTCTCAAAATGCCAGCTTCTAGTTTTATTTATTAGATCAATAGTCCTATCACTTTCAATTTTATTAATTTCTCCCTTAATTTTTAGGATCTCTAATTTGGTTTTCTTCTGGGGGGGGTTAATTTGTTCGCTTTCAAGGTTTTTTGATTTGCATGTCCAGTTCATTGACCTTTGCCCCCCCTAATTTGTTAATATATGAATCAAGGATACAAATTTTCCCCTAAGTACTGCTTTGGCTGCATCCCATAAAGTTTGAAAGGATGTCTCATCATTGTCATTTTCTTCAATGAAATTATTAATTGTTTCTATGATTTTTCTTTAACTGATTTTGGAGAATCATTATTTAATTTCTAATTAATTTTTGATTTGGTTCTACATGTACCCTTACTAATCATTATTTTCATTGCATTGTGATCTGAAAAGGTTGCATTTATTATTTCTGCTTTTCTGCATTTGTATGCCATGTTTTTATGACCTAGTATATGGTCAGTCTTTGTGAATGTACCATGTGCTGCTGAAAAGAAGGTGTATTCCTTTTTGTCCCTATTTATTTTTCTCCATATATCTATTAACTCTAATTTTTCTAAGATTTCATTCACCTCTTTTACCTCTTTCTTGTTTATTTTTTGGTTTGATTTATCTAAATTTGATAGTGATATGTTCAGGTTTCCCACTAGTATAGTTTTCCTATCTATTTCCTCCTTTAATTCTACTAGTTTCTCCATTAGAAATTTGGGTGCTATACCATTTGGTGCATACATGTTGATTAGTGATATTTCCTCATTGTCTATACTCCCTTTTATCAGCATGTATTTACCTTCCCTATCCCTTTTAATCAGGTCTATTTTTACTTTGGCTTTATCAGATATCATGATTGCAACTACTGCCTTTTTTCTATCAGTTGAGTTCCAATAGGTCTTGCTCAAACCTTTAATTCTGACCTTCTGAGTATCTACCCACCTCAGGTGTTTTTCTTGTGGACAACATATGGTAGGGTTTTGGATTGTAATCCACTCTCTTATTCATCTACGTTTTATGTGTGAGTTCATCCCATTCACGTTCAAAGTTATGATTGTCACTTGTGAATTCCCTAGCATTTTGATATCCTCTCTTTTCTTTCTATCCTTTCTTCTTTTGCTACATCCTTTTAAACCAGTGGTTTACTTTTAACCAATCCCCCTAATCCTCTCCATTGATATGCTTCCCTTTCTGGTCCCTCCCTTTTTGTTCCCTTCTTGTTTTTGTTTTTTTTAGGGTCTGTTAAGTTCCCTCCCCCCTCTCCTTCCCTCCATTTTTGTACTTCCTCTTCCCTACCCCCCCTTAGTTTTCCCTTCTCCCTTACCCTGTAGGATATGATAGAATTCAAGATCCCAATGGATCTAGATGCTCTTCCCTCTCAGAGTTGATTTCACTGAGAGTAAGGTTTAAGTATTATCTATTAGCACTTTCTTCGTCTCCTTCTTATGAGAGTATTCTTCCCCTCCCCTTCCCATGTGTATCTTTGTGTGAAAAAGATTATTCTATTTATTTTATTTCTATTTTTTCAATTATCTCTTAGTACCATCATTGATTCCCCCCCACCCTTTTTCTTTTTCTTTTTTTTTTGGCTTATCATCTTATAGCCCTTAATGCCCCAATCTTTTCCTGTGAGTGATTCTTCTAATTAGTATAATAATAATAATGAATACAATTTTTGAGAGTTACAAATAACATTTCCCCATATATTAATATATAATTTTATCTAATTGTAGCCCTTAAAGAAGAGAGTTTGAATTTTAAAAAATGTTCTCCTTTTCTCTCTCTTTCATATTTACCTTTTCATGATGTTTCTATTGATCTTTGTATTTGGATATCAAACTTTCCATTTAATTCTGGTCTTTTCTTTTTTTTTTTTGGCCTTATAATAAATGGTATTTATTTAAAACCATCAGCAGGTATCATCTGCAATGGGGCCAAACTAGAAGACTTCCCAATAAAATCAGCAGTGAAGCAAGGATGCCCATTTTCACCATCATTATTTTTTTTTAATTTTTTAAACATTATTTTATTTGGTCGTTTTCATACATTATTCACTGGAAACAAAGATCATTTTCTTTTCCTCCCCTCCCCCCCCCTCCTTTCCCTCTCCCATAGCCTACGCATGATTCCACTGGTTATCACATGTGTTCTTGACTCAAACCCATTTCCCTGTTGTTGGAATTTGCATTATAGTGTTCATTTAGAGTCTCTCCTCAGTCTTATCCCCTCCAACCCTGTAGTCAAGCAGTTGCTTTTCATCGGTGTTTTTACTCCCACAGTTTATCCTCTGCTTGTGGGTAGTATTTTTTAGATCCCTGCAGATTGTTCAGGGACATTGCATTGATACTGATGGAGAAGTCCATCACCTTCGATTATACCACAATGTATCAGTCTCTGTGTACAATGTTTTTTTGGTTCTGCTCCTCTCGCTCTGCATCACTTCCTGGAGGTTGTTCCAGTCTCCATGGAATTCCTCTACTTTATTATTCCTTTTAGCACAATAGTATTCCATCACCAACATATACCACAATTTGTTCAGTCATTCTCCAATTGAAGGGCATCCCCTCATTTTCCAATTTTTGGCCACCACAAAGAGCGCAGCTATGAATATTTTTGTACAAGTCTTTTTGTCCATTATCTCTTTGGGATACAGACCCAGCAGTGCTATGGCTGGATCAAAGGGCAGAAATTCTTTTATCGCCCTTTGGGCATAGTTCTAAATTGCCCTCCAGAATGGTAGGATCAATTCACAACTCCACCAGCAATGAATTAATGTCCCCACTTTGCCACATCCCCTCCAGCATTCATTACTTTGCATAGCTGTCATGTTAGCCAATCTGCTAGGTGTGAGGTGATACCTCAGAGTTGTTTTGATTTGCATCTCTCTGATTATAAGAGATGTACAGCACTTTTTCATGTGCTTATTAATAGTTTTGATTTGTTTGGCTGAGAATTGCCTGTTCATGTCCCTTGCCCATTTGTCAATTGGAGAATGGCTTGATTTTTTGTACAATTGATTTAGTTCTTTATAAATTTGAGTAATTAAACCTTTGTCAGAGGTTTTTATGAAGATTGTTTCCCAATTTGTTGCTACCCTTCTGATTTTAGTTACATTGGTTTTGTTTGTACAAAAACTTTTCAATTTGATGTAATCCAGATTATTTATTTTGCATTTTGTAACTCTTTCTAAGTCTTCCTTGGTTTTGAAGTATTTCCCTTCCCAAAGGTCTGACATGTATACTATTCTGTGTTTGCCTAATTTTCTTATAGTTTCCTTCTTTGTGTTCAAGTCATTCACCCATTTTGAATTTATCTTGGTGTAGGGTGTGAGGTGTTGATCTAAGCCTAATCTTTCCCACACTGTTCTCCAATTTTCCCAGCAGTTTTTATGAAATAGTGGATTTTTGTCCCAAAAGCTGGGATCTTTGGGTTTGTCATATACTGTCTTGCTGAGGTTGCTTGTCCCCAGTCTATTCCACTGATCCTTCTTTCTGTCTCTTAGCCAGTACCAAATTGTTTTGATGACCGCTGCTTTGTAATATAGTCTGAGATCTGGGACTGCAAACCCACTTCCTTTCAATTTTTTTCATTATTTCCCTGGATATCCTTGATCTTTTGTTCTTCCCAATGAACTTTGTTATGGTTTTTTCTAAATCAGTAAAAAAATTTTTGGAAGTTCCATGGGTATGGCACTAAATAGATAGATGAGTTTGGGTAGGATGGTCATTTTTGTTATATTGGCTCGTCCCGCCCATGAGCAGTTAATGTTCTTCCAATTGTTCAAGTCTAGTTTTAGTTGTGTGGAAAGTGTTTTGTAGTTGCGTTCATATAGTTCCTGTGTTTGTCTCGGGAGATAGATTCCTAAGTATTTTATTTTGTCTAAGGTAATTTTGAATGGGATTTCTCTTTAGAAATGCTGATGACTTATGTGGGTTTATTTTGTATCCTGCAACTTTGCTAAAGTTGTTGATTATTTCAATTAGCTTTTTGGTTGAATCTCTAGGATTCTTTAAGTAGACCATCATGTCATCTGCAAAGAGCGATAATTTGGTCTCCTCCTTGCCTATTTTAATGTCTTCAATTTCTTTTTCTTCTCTAATTGCTACTGCTAGTGTTTCTAATACAATATCAAATAATAGAGGTGATAATGGGCATCCTTGTTTCCCTCCTGATCTTAATGGGAATGGATATAGTTTATCCCCATTGCAGATGATATTAGTTGATGGTTTTAGATATATACTGTTTATTATTTTTAGGAATGACCCTTCTATTCCTATATGCTTTCTAGTGTTTTTAGTAGGAATGGGTGTTGTATTTTATCAAAGGCTTTTTCTGCATCTATTGAGATAATCATGTGGTTCTTGTTGGTTTGCTTGTTGATGTGGTCAATTATGTGGATAGTTTTCCTAATGTTGAACCAGCCCTGCATCCCTGGTATAAATCCTACTTGATCATGGTGGATGACCCTTCTGATCACTTGCTGGAGTCTTTTTGCTAGTATCCTATTTAAGATTTTTGCATTTATATTCATTAGGGAGATTGGTCTATAATTTTCTTTCTCTGTTTTTGGCCTGCCTGGTTTTGGAATCAGTACCATGCTTGTGTCATAAAAGGAGTTTGGTAGAACTCCCTCTTTGCTTATTATGTCAAATAGTTTGTATAGTATTGGGATTAATTGTTCTCTGAATGTTTGATAGAATTCACTGGTGAATCCGTCAGGCCCTGGGGATTTTTTCTTAGGAAGTTCTTTGATAGCCTGTTGGATTTCTTTTTCTGATATGGGATTATTTAAGAAAACTATTTCTTCTTCTGTTAGTCTAGGCAATTTATATTTTTGTAAATACTCATCCATATCACCTAGGTTGGTATATTTATTGCCATATAGTTGGGCAAAGTAGTTTTTAATGATTGCCTTAATTTCCTCTTCATTGGAGGTGAGATCCCCCTTTTCATCCTTTATGCTATTAATTTGCCTTTCTTCTTTCCTTTTTTAAATTAGATTAACCAGTACTTTGTCTATTTTGTCTGTTTTTTCAAAGTACCAGCTTCTAGTCTTGTTTATTAGCTCAATAGTTCTGTCACTTTTGATTTTATTAATTTCTCCCTTAATTTTTAGGATCTCTAGTATGGTTTTCTTCTGGGGGGTTTTAATTTGTTCATTCTCAAGTTTTTTGATTTGCATTTCCAATTCCTTGATCTCTGTCCTCCCTAATTTGTTAATATATGCACTCAGGGATATGAATTTTCCTCTAAGTACTGCCTTGGCTGCATCCCATAAGGTTTGAAAGGATGTTTCGCCATTGTCATTTTCTTCAAAGAAATTGTTAATTGTTTCTATGATTTCTTCTCTAACTATCCGATTTTAGAGTATCATGTTATTTAATTTCCAATTAATTTTTGATTTGGGTCTCCATGTACCCTTGCCAATCAATATTTTTATTGCCTTGTGATCTGAAAAGGCTGCAGTTATTATTTCTGCTTTTCTGCATTTGAGTACCATGTTTCTATGACCTAGTGTATGATCTATTTTTGTGAATGTGCCATGTGGTGCTGAAAAGAAGGTGTATTCTTTTTTGTCCCTATTTATTTTTCTCCATATGTCTATTAACTGTAATTTTTCTAAGATTTCATTCACCTCTTTTACCTCTTTCTTGTTTATTTTTTGGTTTGATTTATCTAAATTTGATAGTGGTTGGTTCAAGTCTCCCACTAATATGGTTTTACTGTGTATTTCCTCCTTCAATTCTCCTAGTTTCTCTATTAAAAATTTGGATGCTATACCATTTGGTGCATACATGTTGATTAGTGATATTTCCTCATTGTCTATACTCCCTTTTAACAGAATATATTTACCTTCCCTATCCCTTTTGATCAGGTCTATTTGTACTTTGGCTTTGTCAGATATCACGATTACAACTCCTGCCTTCTTTCTATCAGTTGAGGACCAAAAGGTCTTACTCCAACCTTTAATTCTAACCTTGTGAGTGTCAACCCGTCTCATATGTGTTTCTTGAAGACAACATATGGTAGGGTTTTGGGTTCTAATCCAATCTGCTATTTGTCTACGTTTTATGGGTGAGTTCATCCCATTCACTTTCAAAGTTATGATTGTCATTTGTGGATTTGCTGGCATTTTGATATCTTCCCCTAGTTCTGACCTTTCTTCTTTAGCTTTCTCCTTTTGAACCAGTGATTTACTTTAGGTCAGTCCCCCTAGTCCCCTCCCTTGAGATGCTTCCCTTTCTAGCCCCTCCATTTTTATGCTCCCTTTCCCTTCCCCCTCTCCTTCCCTCCCTTTTTATACTCCCTCCTTCCTCCCCCTCCTTAATTTTCCTTTCTTTCTTGCCCTAATGGATAAGATTGAATTCAGGATCCCACTGGATCTAGATGTTCTTCCCTCTCAAATTTGATTTCACTGAGAGTAAGATTTAAGTAATTCCACTTCATGCTCTCTTCCTCTCCTTCTCATATGAGAGTTCTTCCCCTCCCCTTCCCATGTGTATCTTTATATGGGAAAGATTATTATATTAAATCCCCCCCCCATTTCTTGAAGTTAATCTTAGTATTATCGATGGTTCCTCCCTCCCTTTTCCTTTCTTTGCCCCCACTTTCCCCAAATCTTCTTAATGCCCCAATCTTTCCCTATGCATGTTTCTTCTAACTACTCTTATGATGCTATAATTTATGAGAGTTACACAAAACATTTTCCCCACATATTAATATATATAATTTGATGTAAATGTAGTCCTTATAGAAGAGAGTTGACTTAAAGAAAAAGATAAGATTTATCTCCTTTTCCCTTTCTTTCATATTTACCTTTTCATGTTTCTCTTGCTTTCTGTGCTTGGATATCGAACTTTCCACAGAGCTCTGGTCTTTTCTTAGCAAATGCTTGGAAATCTTCTATTTTGTTGAATGCCCATACTTTCCCCTGGAAGTATATAGTCAGTTTTGCTGGGTAGTTGATTCTTGGTTGGAGACCCAGCTCTCTTGCCTTTCTAAATATCGTGTTCCATGCTTTGCGGTCTCTTAGTGTGTTAGCCGCTAAGTTGTGTGTGATCCTTATGGGAGCCCCCTTATATCTGAAGCTCCTCTTCTTGGCTTCTTGTAGGATTATCTCCTTTTCTTGGAAGCTCTTGAATTTGGCAATTACATTCCCAGGGGTTGTCTTTTGGGGATTTAGTATAGAAGGTGTTCTATGAATCCTTTCTATTTCTATTTTGCCCCCTTGCTCCAGAACGTGATGGCAATTTTCTTTTATAATCTCCTGTAGAATAATATCGAATTTATTGTTTATCTCTGGTTTTTCTGGGAGACCGATAATTCGGAGGTTTTCTCTTCTCCCTCTGTTTTCGAGATCTGTGACCTTCTCAGTGAGATATTTTATGTTTTCTTCTAATTCATTAATTTTTTGGGTTTGCTTTATTGATTCTTGCTGTTTTATCATCTCGCTTTCTTCGAGTTGCTTAATTCTGGTCATTAGGGACTGGTTTTGCTCTTCAGCCTTGTCTGCCCTTTTATTGGATGCTTCGAGTTCTTTTTCCAATTGAGCAGTCTTATCTGTCAGACTGCTGATCTCTTTCTCCCATTTTTCTTTCCAGGTTTCCATCTTTTGGATAAGCTCCAGTTTGAGATCTTCCAGAGCTTGTTGATAGTTTCCATTTTGGGAGGCATGTTCTGATTTTTTTTTTTTGGATTTCCTCCTCATTCTCCTCTTTCCCTTGGGTACTTCCACCATAAAAGTTTTCAATAGTCACTTTTTTCCCTTTCTTCCTGGAGGCTTGATTTTGGGCCATGTGAGCCATCCCTTTGGTGGTTTTATTCCCTTTTCCTTTTTGGTCTGGGGTCTGGGTTATATGGGCGGTTTTTCTGTGAATTTAGGTTGCTTCAGACTAGTTCTTCCCAGCCTCTGAGATTTCTTAGAGCGCTGGGTCCCTGATCACAGCCACACTGCCCAGGTGTTCAGCTCCGCCCAGATAATCAGGGCGTGGACCGCCCGTGGTGTTTAGTTCTGCAGAGATGTCCAGCGCAGGCACCCCAAGTACAGCTCTGCTGACCCCCGTAATCAGCGCTGGATTCTCCAGTGAAACTGCCCTGAGACGTTTTTTCTTGGCAGTCCCCAGATCCCAAGGACCCTGGAGTGCCCCCCCCCCCCAGACAGAGACTTTCCCCACTCACTCGCTGTCCCGGTGAGCATTCAGGTCGCTCACTCTGGTTTGGTGGGGGAGGTGGGGTGGGGGAAGGGCAGCTCAGTTCACTTTTCTGTACAAGCTTTTCCTCCTTCTTGTTATAGTGTGGAAATGTTCAAGCCCCACGTACCTTTGCCTCTGTGGAGTACTAGGAGTACTGGGGTGTCCTTCTGTTCCTCCAAAGGTGATTTTTATGCTCCTTTGATGTAGTCTATTTCGTTCGGTGCCGGGGAGAGGAAGAGTGTGGCGTCTAGATTGCAGCCATGATTACCCAGAAGTTCCAATTCTGGTCTTTTCTTTACAAATACTGGGAAATCTTCTATTTTGTTGAATGCCCATACTTTCCTCCGGAACTATATAGTCAGTTTTGATGGATAGATATTTCTTGGTTGAAGACCCAGTTCTCTTGCCTTTCTGAATATCATGTTCCAGGCCTTGGTCCTTTATCATAGAAGCTGCCAGGTCTTGTGTGATCCTGATTGGTGCTCCTTGGTTTTTGAATTGTCTCTTTTTGGCTTCTTGTAGAATTTTCTCCTTAGCTTGAAAGCTCTGGAATTTGGCAATTACATTCCTGGGAGTTGTCTTTTGGGGATTTAGTGTAGAGGGTGGTCTATGAACTCTTTCAATGTCTATTTTCCCCCTTGTTAAAGAACATCAGGGTAGTTTTCTTGGATGGTTTCGTGTATTATGATGCTAAGATTTCTGTTTATTTCTGGCTTTTCATGTAGACCAATGATTCTCAAATTGTCTCTCCTTCCTCTGTTTTCCTGATCTGTCACCTTGTCAGTGAGACATTTTATGTTTTCTTTTATTTTGTCAGTCTTTTGACTTTGCTTTATTAATTCTTGCTGTTTTGCAAGATCATTGTCTCCCAGTTGCCTAATTCTGGTCTTTAAAGACTGGTTTTCCTTTTTAGTTTGGTCTATCCTGCTTTTTGAGGCTTCCAGCTGTTTCTCCAATTGGGAGTTCTTGTCCCTCAGATTATTGTATTCTCTTTGAATTATTTCCCATTTTTCCTGCCAGAAGGCCTCCATCTTTTTAATAACCTCCAATTTAAATTCTTCAAGAGCTTGTGGACAATTTCCCTTTCTTTTGGAAGGTTTTGGAACATTTATTTGTGTTTCCTCTTCTGCTATTTCCTCTGTAGTCTGTATTTTTCCTCTGTAAAAACCATCCAAAGTCAACCCCTTCTTCTTGCTTTTCTTGGTGTTGGGAAGTTGTTCCTGGGCACTGTTTGCCATCTCTATGGTTTTTCCTTCTCTTTCCAGTCAGAAATCTGAGTGAGGAGGGCTGGCTCTCTGTGTATGGATCTAATGATCAAGGCTTTTTGCCTCGGGCAAAAACTTTGCTTTTGACTTTGCTTCATTAAGTCTTGCTGTTTTGCAAGATCATTGTCTTCCAGTTGCCTAATTTTGAGCTTTAAAGACTGGTTTCCCCTTTCAGTTTGGTCTATCCTGCTTTTTGTGGCTTCCAGCTGTTTCTCCAATTGGGAGTTCTTGTCCTTTAGACTGTTGTTTTCTCTTTGAATTATTTCCCACTTTTCTTGCCAGAAGTCTTCCATCTTTTCTATAGCTCCAAATTAAATTCTTCCAGAGCTTGTGGACGATTTCCATTTTTTGTGAAAGTTTTGACTTTGTTTGAGTTTCCTCCTCTATTTCCTCTGTAGCCTGGGTTTTCTCTCCATAAAAATTTTCCAGGGTCAATGCCTTCTTCCTGTTTTTCTTGGAGGGTGTTTGTTGGTCCTGGGCACAATGAGCCATCACTGCGGTGGTTTTTCCTTCCCTTTTTGGTAAGAAATCTGAGTTAGATGGGCAGGGGTTTCAGGTGTAACTACTCTCAGGGGTAGGTCCCCAGCAGTCCTATTCAGCTCCCAAGGACCTAGAGGTGCCCCTCGCTCACTCGCTGATTCTGGCGCGTGCTGGCTCTGACATTGGCTCCGTAGGTGGGGTGGAAGAGGGTAGATTGGCTCACATTTGGGTGGGAGCTTTTTCACCCTCTTGTAGTGTGGATGCCCAAACCCCACATACCTTCAATGCTGCACCCTATTGTAGAGTTCCTCCATTCTTCTGATAATGGTTTTTATAGTCTTTTGAGGTAGTCTATTTTGTTGGGTGCTGAGGAGAGGAAGTGTCCCATGTCTAGACTGCTGCCATGCTTACCCAGAAGTCCTCTGTGTATATCCTTTCTTGATACCAGACAAACAAGTATTCCAAGGTGGACATGTGTAGGAAATGATTTAATGAGTTTAGGAGATGAAGAGATTCTATCAGAGGTAACACCAATGACCAAAAAGGGTAGCAGAGGTAGTAGTAGAAGGAATCAGGTACCTTGGGAGGAATGTGCCAAGAAAGTTACCTTGTGAGCATTGTAAGGTCTGAGGAGACTGGAAGATAACTGCTAAATGGCTTATTCTAACAGCAGCCACTCTCTGTGAGGCACCATAGCAACAGCTATGTGACCTATATGACCAGGTTTAAGCAACAGATTAACCTATCCAGGCAAGACACCACATCCTATGAGGTACAGGCCCTGGGGAGTCCCACATTCAGGGGAGGTGAAGATCCTCATGAGGAGCCAGCCCAGCTAAGCTGTGAAGTAGTCCCTCCATAAACAAAGGTATGCCCTACAATGAATTTCATGAAGATTCGATAAAGAGCGAAAAGGACTTCCCTGGACAGGAGTCAGATTGTATTAGATTATCTCTGAGATTCCTTGAATTTCTATATCCTATGAAAATAAATACAGCATCAATGTATAAGACAGATTGGAGAGGGGGGACACTGTAAATCAGAGGTTCTTAACCTTGGAGGAATGAACTTGTTTTTTAAAACATCTTTTGATTACTATTTCAATAATTGGTTTCCTTTGTCATTCTATATATTTTATTTTGGGCATTTAAAAATTATTCTGAGGAGTTCATACGCTTTATCAGACCACTAAAGGGATTAGTGACATGAAAAGGCCACTCCTTGCTTTCCATAAGAAGACCAATTAGGAGATAAAACTACATACAGATGAGAGGTAATAAGGGTTTGAGGTCAGATATTGGCAACTGGAGGGGGAAAGAGATAACCAACACAAGAAATAAATAGTGTAGAGACAAAAGCAATAGAACTTGGTTACTAATTGGATGAAGGTGAGAAAAGGACATTAAAGTTGTACTATTTCTAAGATCTTTCTCCTCTGATGCCTGTTTGAAAAAACTGTTGAGGAGAAAAAATCTAATTTCTGCAAAATGCATTCCTTTCCAAAGCTTCAGATTTATAAATTACCCACAGACAAAACTCCCAACCTGTTCTCATCTTGATCTTCCTGTTGTCATTGGTACCAACCATGGTCACCCATGTTAGAAAACTTAACTTTGACTTTTCTCTTTCCCGTACTTTTCATATCCAATCAGTTATCTATCTCTGAAATACTAATTTCTATCTTTGAAATGTTCATTTAACTCAGTAACCTATTTTCACATTAGTAAAGACTTTATTTACCATATATCCATATTTTTGCAATGGCTTCCTAATTGGACTTCTCTTCTTATCCATTCTTCATATAGTTTACAGACCCATCTTCTTCATGCACAAAGCTGATCACATCACTATTCTCTCAAAGCCCGAGTGGTTTTTTTTTTAAATTTTATTGCCTACTCATAATAAGAAATGTCATTTATTTTATGCTTTAAGTTTTACAACACAGCCCTAATCTTTTATTTCATTATATTCATAATAACTCAGTTTTGTAGATGAGGAGACTAATAGAGAGACTATTAACATGATCATAAAGATAGTAAGTTCTGGATTCTAGTTTCAAACCTCTTTGCATGTTCTGTACTCCAAACTGGTCTATTCATATAACCTAAGAGGTGGAAGGGATCTGAGACATCATTATCCTGCAAGACTCCTCCCACTACAATATCTTAGACAAGTTGTTATCTAGTCTTCATTTTATTTGTGTATAATTGGAAATCTCTTACCCTAAAAACGACATTTCCGAGGAGCCCACTGACTTCCTGTTGTTATGTGGTGATGTAGATAGAGAGAGATATTGGGTGGGATTCCTGGTCTCCCTCTCTTTACTCCCTGAGTTGCAACTGTGGTGGAGCATACTTTTTGAACAGGTAGATTAGCCATAGGCACATGGTTTTTTTATTTTGTTACTTCTAATGATCATTAATAAATCTCTCAAAATATAATATTTGATACATTGATTTTAATTTTATAATTGTTTATTTCATTGTTCTAATCCTTTGAAGTTTTTCTCTATCTAAATCATTGTCCAATGTATACAAATTCATTCAAGTCATTATTCAATAACACAAATTCAAAGACAGATCTCTTAGATGCTACATAAGAACCACCTTCTATGATAATATTGACCTGTTAATAATTACTCTTTAGGTCTGATTATTCAACCAATTCTGAATTTACCTAACTGTATTATCTAGCTAATATATTTCCATTTTATACCCAAGGACAGCATGAGAGACTTTTAGTTAGTCTTGAATAGAAATTGTCCTATATATTGGAAAAAAACCCAAAATGTTATTAAAAAAAATTCAGAACAATGAAATAAAGAAGGAATGTAATAGCTACATTGAACTTCTTTTTAATTTAAAAAGCTTAAGATTAAAAGCATTCACTTGTTTGTTAAATAAACATTTTCTGAATCTGCATTGTATGCATAGTTTGTTGGTAAGAAGCTCCATGGAAACAAGGAAGCTTTGAATACAGGTCCTTTTCTCAAGCCACTGGAAATATTGTTGTGACAAGTTAAAACAAAGTGCTGTTGAAGTTTAGAAAAAAAGGAGAAATCAAATGGAGTGGTTAAGGGAAAAACTTCATTTAAGAGAAGGAAGTTGTTAGGTCTTACAGGATATCTGACAGAGCAAAGGAAGGAGTCTGGTGGGGAAATTAATAACATGAGTGACATGGGCACTGTACCCCAGAAACCCAGGCAAACTATTGTCAGGGAACTCCCTTGTTGTTTTTCCTGACTCTGAGACTAAAACATCCAATGACCCCTCTAGGGTCCTGAGATGACTATCTTCCTTTGATCGTCCTCTAGATGGTCAGAAAGATGCACCTTCAGACCACACCTCCATCCTATCAGACATCTGTTTGTCCCCTAAAACTAAGGAATCTTTATGTCCCCAGTCAGACCCCAGTATGATCACCCCCACCTCATGCCTGAGTGACTAACTGTTGTGAAGAATGTATAAAATCCCCAGAACTGATGTCATCTGGGGAACAGCCTCTCCATCCATGCTGTCCCCATGGGGGAACAGCCTTTCCTTTCATGCTGTCCTCCCAGGGAACTGCTCCCCATCTTGCTGTTCTACCTTGCTATCCTCCTGGCCACTCTCAACATTACTTTCTAAATTAAATAAATCTCTTTTTGTTTTTAAGCAAAATTTTGGAGTCATTGCATGCTTGCAAAAGGCATCCTTCCCGAACCCCAAATGGTATCCTTCCGTGCCCATAACAATGAGCAATACTTTGCAAAGTGAAAGCAGGGGAAAATGCAGGGAAAGGTCTATTGGGCTTAGTCTAAACAGAATTAAGTATCTTTGAGCAATAGTTACAGTCTGAAATGTAGGGAAATGGCATCCCATGTATAGTCTTTTCAAACTATACTTCCTCTGCATAGATGCTACAATCTAGCAACACCAACCTTCTTTCTGTCCCTTACTTATAGCACCTACTCACTCCTGACTTCATCCCTTTTCACCCATCACTAGAATTCTCTCCCTTCCCATATCCACCACCTGGCTTCCCTGAAGAGAAAGCTTAAATCTTCACTTCCATAAGAGATGTTTCTCATTCTCTCCCACTACCATTGCCTTCCCTGAGAACACTGCCTATTTATATTGTATATATCTTGTAGGCATTCAGTTGTTTACATGTTGTGGCCCCCATTACAATGTAGACTCCTTGAGGGTGAGGACATTTTTTTTTTGCCTTTATTTGAATGTCTAGAGCTTACTACAGTGCCTGGAATATACTTAGCACTATGTAGTGACAAGAGACTGATAAGGGGTGGAAGAAATTAATAAAAATGCAAACATCTGAGTTCTGTCTAAGTAGGAGAATGATGATATCATCGACAGAAATAATGAAATCAACATTTCAAACCAATTTTAGATAATAAGATAATAAAATTTGAGTTAATGGTGGGACAATTAAGAAACACTTTGAGATCTATGACTAAAATTTGGGAGAAAATCAGGGATGAAGATAAAGATTTGGGAGTCATCTGCATAGATCTGATGTGAAGCCAAAAAGATGTATGAGTTCTCTGAGTAAAAGAGTGTATAGAGAGAGAAGAGTGGAGGACTGAAGACTGAACTTTGGGAAATGTCCAGAGCTAGGAGGCAAGAGGAAGAGTAATTGTTAAACAAGATAAAGCAGGAGTGGTAAAACAGATTATTGAAAGCTAAGGAAGGAAAAAGTTTCAAAGAGGTCATTGATAGTGTCAAGTGCTATAGAAGGTTGAGGAAAATAAGGATTAACAAAAGTTCATTGGATTTGGTGTTTAAGGAATCACAAATGACAATGGAGAATTTAGTTTCAGTAAATGAAATGGATGTAAATTAGAAGGAAGGAACAAAAGAAACAAAGCAAGCAACTGCAGACACCTTATAATTAGAAGCTTACCATAAAAGTAAAGAGATTAATAGAAATTCCTTGATAGGTTAAGAAAATATTTATTCATCAGTCCACTCATATTAGTAGATCAACAATTACTTTAAGAATATTTTGATAGAGCTCTTAAAATCTATTAGAGCAGTGGTATCCCTATGGTCATATTTAGAGTCTTCTTACATTGTGCCAGGCTAGAACCTGACATTTTAAAAAAGACAACATCTTATAGTAAGCTTATTGTTTATTTTTCAGAATAAGATAATACAGAGGACATTGCAACATGAATAGTTTAATATGCACTAATGATTCTATAAATGAGAAATAAACTAAATGCTAGTTTTGACAAAGTAATTCAAGTCATTTTTGTCAAAAGAGACAAAACTGGCCTGAAGAACAGTATTATAGTAAGAAAATAAACTGTTAATTGAGCTATCCATACTTCTGATTTATGTACTGTGGTAGATATAAAATAAAACAAATGCTAGTAAGTATAAAACACTCAAAGATTACATGGGTTACATCTGAAATATTGCATTACGATAAATAATAACATTAACTTAGACATGTTGCTATAAGTTTAAAAAAGCAATTAGTATAAGTTTTCATGGTACCCAAATAGCCTTAGGATATAAGAAACTATGGAATCATTTGTCCATGGCTTTATTATTTCCAAGTTTTGTTCAACTGATGAGCAAATCCATTTTTGGCTTCTAGGAAAGACTTTGGAGTATGCCTATGATAAAGCAAATGTAACAAATGCCTTCCTTGGTTCCATATTGCATTCCATAATGAAGATTATCTAAAATAAAAAATACATATACAGATTTATACATATTTAGCATTTTAATCAGGTTTTAAAATTGGAAACTACATAATTCCACAATGTGGTCATATTTGTTCCCTACTTCAAACAAAAACCTTTGTACCCTTCAGTGTACGTTGGCTTGGTCTATGACTATGCATGCTCCGTTGGAACTAGGATATTAAATAAGCAAGCAATCAAATTGTACAGATTTATGGAAAAAACAAAACAAAAACCCCTTTTTAGGAAAAGGAACTGAGAAAAATATAAACAAATGCTCTTTCCCTCATCTGATCTCATAATATTGTTTTAGCTTAATAATTTTTTATTCTAATTTATCTGTATATATGCCAAATTGATATTAGACTGTTAGATCTTTGCATACAAAGATCATGTCTTATTTTTTTTTCTCTCATAGGATCTAAGAGTACATTGTACATAGTAGAATTAATAAGTATTGGTTCTTTGAATACATGCATATAAGTGATAAACTGTCTACTTTTGCCCTTGATTCCATCCTTTCTTATATTTTCTGTAGAAAATCATTACGGCCATCTTCTATCACTTTCTAAACTTCAACCTCTCCCTACCTACTGATTCTCTCTCTATTACTTTCAAACGTATCTAAGTATTTCCAATCCTTAAAAAGTTTCACTAGATCGTACTATCCCCTCAACCTTTATCTCACCCCAGTTTCCTTCTCTGGAAAATAAAGGGTTTAAACTAAAAGATCTGAGGGATCCCTTCTAATTCTAAGATGTACCTTTAAGTATTCTTAAATATATTATTAATATAAATTAATTAAATAATTTAAATAAATTAAATTAATATAAATATATTAAATATGTAAATATATAATTCTAAGATGTACCTTAAAGTACCTTTAAGTATAAAGACAACTAAGTGCCATTTAAGGTTAAAGGAGGGAAGAATTATAATGGGGAAAATTACTGTGAAGGCTTCACTGAGGAGATCCCATCTAGTTTGGAAAGACAGGCAGGAAGCAACTAAACTATGTTTCTCAGTGGTTAGAGAGCCAGGTTTGGAGTGGGGAGGTCCTGGGTTCAAATATGTTCTCAGACACTTTATAGATGTGTGACTTTGGGCATGTCACCTCAATGCCATTACCTAGCCCTTATGGCTCTTACACCTTAGAAGCAGTATGTATTGATTCTTACACGGAAGTTAAGGGTTTAAAAAGGAAAAGAAAAGTAAGATTACCTAAAATAAAAAGAAATACAAATTACCTATTTCACAGGATTATTGTAAGGCTCAAATGACTTAATTCATATAATGGGCTTTACAAACTTTAAAGAATTATATAAATGTCATAATTATGGAGAGGTAGCTAGGAAGAAAAAAACAAAGGTATTAATATGCATATTGACCTTTTTGGTGTCAAGACTAAGATACTCAGATTAGAAGACTTCAAACATTTTTTTGTAACTAGGAAATACAGTTGGGCTCCCGTTATCTGAGGTTGTGATACCAATCATTTCAGTTCTCCTCAGTTAACTATAAAATGTAATCTGAGGTCTAGCAGAGCAGCTGCAACAGTTCTCTTCTGCTTTCAATTTAACTTTAAAAAAATTTTTTTTAGTGTTTTGTTTTATTTTGTTTGTTGGGAGAGGAGGCCAAAGAGCACCAAGTGGTGAGGCAGAAGATAGGAGAAAGAATACATATGTATGGGGTCATCAGGTATTCACTTATAATCTGAGGTTTCGGCCCTCCATAGTGGATCTTGTAACATATTCCCTGCAGATACAGGGCTCTACTGTATTTTGCATTTCTTTCATTAAATTACCTGGTGGGTATTTTGATGTTCTTCCAAGTCCATGTTCTAAATATTTAGAATCATCTGGGATTTCTTAGGTTTTGATTTACTTAATCCTTTTCCCTAAAAATAGTTAGAACAATAGCTTAATTCCTTTACAAATAAATAAAAAATATTTATAATTGTAGAGAAAGCAGCAAAGTAAATATATTGACATGACATACCTCAAGTACTGGCTTTATCCCTGTGTCCAATAGTGTACTTTTTTCAGAAATCATTTAGCCCTCATCAGTTTCTATATATGCAATGTGTTTTTTACTGTGTGTGTTTGGCAACTTGGGTATAGCAAACATTCTAAAGAGATTACAAACACATAGGACCCAAAAAAGTGTGTTATCACATAGTGACAAGAAGTTACAATAGATGGAGAGGCCCCATGGTATACTGGTTCTTAAAGATAGTGAAGGAAAAAAGTCTCTTATCATGATGTAGATGTTCTATGAAGGAAAATACAGATGAGCCATAAAGGGTAAGATGTGGGGATGTTGTGATTTTCATTTATGTAAATAAATGTGCATTCCAGTGAAATCAGAGAGCCATAAAAGCAGTATGAGTATGCCCAGACTCCTCTTGAGTCACAGAATAAATAAAAATTTGAGGTAGGGAACAATCACATAACTTCACTTTTTATTAACTTCCTCTGGATCTATGAGATGGAATGATCAAGTAACTAAGTTGGAGATGTGAAAGGATATACAAACCAACTTTCATTATTATCTCACAATTACCACATGTAAATGCTTGAATATTTCTGTTTATAAGGGTTTTTTTGGCTATAGAGTTTTACTACATTTGCTAGATGTCCTCATAACAGCACCACATACAACTAAAAGCTGAATAAATGTCGATGTGATATATATCTACTACTTTTTTTACAAAGCTTAGAGTCTCTTTTCAATTAGAATTACTAGAATTACTGAAAATTAATTATTGAAAGATATTTTTTACCTGGTTAACTGAAGTGTTGAATAGCCCAGGATAAATGTCTAGGGATTTCTGGACTTCTGGTGATTGTTGATGAAATTTCCTTTTTGACTTAGAGGCTGATCTGTTTGATACTAATCGGCAAATATTTAAACCTACTTCTTTAATTGGATTTACTGACTGTTGTGGTATTTGGGAATCTTCCATTTCTGTGTCTGACTCAAAAATGTAGAATTGTCTTTTTTTTGGTAGTGATTCATGGCCTTTTCCCAAAACTAGTAGAGGATCCTGACTTGCTAGATTTTCTTTCTTTTGGATTTTTGTGACATTTCTAATTAAGTCTGAGTTGTTACATGACAACTGAAATACTGAATCACTGGAAAACTGGAACTTGCATTCACCTAAACTCACATTTGATGATGTGCCCTTAGAAAGACAAAAATTTGACTTTGTATGTAGGTCTGGTAGAGATCTAAAACTACTTGGATTTTCATTTCCAATATGCACTGAAGCTCTATTATTTTTAGTCCTTTTTTTCTCAGATTTGCCCAAATTCAATTTATTAACTTGGGTCACACAAGATTTGCTGGCAAACAACTTTGATTCTGTACCAATATGCTGCTTTTTCTTCTGATTAACAGTCTTTGGGATATTTTTATTCATCTGCATCAGTCTACTTTTAAAAATGGGTATGATTTTAGAAGCATTTTTATTTTGGTAATCAGGAATTACATCTTGAGCTTGAATGTTGCTGCTTTTGTGCCCACATGCTTCAAAAGGTATCTGTGACTCTCTGTCATATGTGCCTTTATCCTTATAGTCTGGCTGCTGATTAATAAGATTTAAAAAAATACTTGGCTTTGGCTGGTTGGCTGAAAGCTCCATCTTGTGGTCAAATGCCAGAGTAGTCGATAATGGACTCTGAGCCAAGGTGGGTTTTATGGAAGGGACCTCAGTCTGAGAAGCCCTAAACATTTTTCTGGTAATCAGATTAGGAGTTTTATCTTTGTTTCCCTGAAAGCACAGATTATCAAGATTTTAAAAACAAAGCAAAATCAATATTTAATAGAGAGGAAACAAGGTTAAACAAGAGTCTAATATTCTATTTCAGAGCAATTGGAAAGAAGAAAATAATCCAACAGAAAACAGCAGTTGCTCTTTTAAAAATGAGTAGGTTATTATTTTCTTTCCACATATTATGTACATAATATTCTCTTAGAGATTATTTTACTGTACAAATACAATTTTGTAGGGATAATTAAGTCAAGAGGTAGTAGAAAGATGATTGGGCTAGGAATCAAGAGATCTAGATTTTAACTCCTGCTTTGACACTAACTGATTCTATGCCTTTGGGCAAGTCACCCTAATTCTCCTGGACTTGTTTTTTCATATGTAAAAGAAAGTTTCAGGTTCTATTAATCACTTATGAAAATTATTGTTACAAGCTAGATCTATTCATTTGTCTCTGAACATGACTTTCCACTTCTCTGGAGGCTAGTCCTTCTTTAAGTCCCAACTCCTTTATGAAATCTCCTCTAGTTAGCCAATCCCATGATGATCTCCATCGTTTAAAATCCTAAGAAGCTTACTGTTAATTTCATTCATTTGGCATTTATTACATGCTACTAGGAATTGTTATATATACATATATTTAGTTATATATCTCATACATCATATATATACAATTTACAATAAATAGGTCTTCAGTAAGACACTTTTTGAAAGGGTGTACCTTATTTTATTCAGCCTACATATACTTGAAAAGTTTGTGTAAATCAAACTAACTTAAAATTGTTGTAACTGATTTAATCTATTTGCAATCTCATTGTAAAATGAGTAATCACCTCCTAATTCATCTATTTGTTATCTTTATTTTTTATACAATTTCATAAAACAGTTTCCCCTTCTAGTTACTGTTTTTTTCTTTAAAGTGCTTTATACTATCTAAAATTTTCAGTTAGTATTTTATGTAATATCTAGAAAATAATGAATAAAATTCATAAAACATTTAAAGATGAAAAAACATGTCTTCATAATAGCCCTATAAGGTAATTAGTTTACATATGATTATAGCAATTTTATAGTTAAAGAAAACATAGGTCAAAGAAACTAAATGATTTGCCTAAGCTTATACAGTAGCAAGTAGCTTTACTCATATTTTTTAAATAAGCAAGGTGAGGACAATTACTACAACTTAATTTTTTCTCTTATTCCCAACTTTATTTTCTCATTTTGAATGTTTCTGGAGACTCGACATAAAACATTGTACGAATTTCTCTGTCCTCTACAAGGCACAAATGTCAAGGTTCTTGGCAAATCTAATCCATTCTTATGTTTTTGAATAATACAAAGACAAGGAATTTATCAAATGGATTGGGGGGATATATTTAGTCAGTTAAAGTAGTACTAAAATGAATTAAATTTTATCTATTTGTGGGTGCCCATTTTGATAATCTGGTAGCTAAGGCAATGACAGAAAAAAATTAGCTGTTTCAAAGGTACAGCAGATCTGTTTATTTATTTATCTCTAAACCCCTACCTTCTGTCTCAGAATTCATACTAATTATTAGTTCCAAAACGGAAGAGAGTCAAGAGCTAGGCATTTGGAGTAAAGTGACTTGCCCATAGTCACATAGTTACGAAATGCTGAGGCCACATTTGAACCCAGGACCTCCCATCTCCAGGCTTTCTATCCATTGAGCCACCTAGCTAATCCCAGCAGGTAGATTCAAAATGGAAAAGCTTTTTTGATAAATGGCAGAATGCAATTAAACAACCCCATTATGTCAGTATCATGTTTGTACTGATTTAATCAATTTAGTCATCCTAAAAATTTGTTTTGACCTTGTACTAATAATAATTGCCTTGTTAGATCCTGCTAAA
Organism: Monodelphis domestica; assembly: GCF_027887165.1. Lineage (NCBI taxonomy): Eukaryota > Metazoa > Chordata > Mammalia > Didelphimorphia > Didelphidae > Monodelphis > Monodelphis domestica. The sequence continues at coordinate 234,072,994 of NC_077229.1, forward strand.
ATAGACAAGTGTTCTTAACTCATGACATTGTTAATACATATCTAAAACTTATGTGGTTTGGAGAGCCAATCTCAACAAAGAAAGATCTACACAATAATTTATATCACATTTTTCTGTGTAAACTATGTCTTTCTATACTTCACTAATATATGTGGCCTGCAATAAATTCTCAGTTATACTATTTTTACCCCAGTTGAAATACTCAAAACACATATACCATGAGAAGAATTTCCAATTGTGACTTCTGGTCTTTAAGTTATTCTTTACTTATTATTTCAATTTGTAGAACACACCCAACACTCCAAAAACCTCTAGGCCCATATACAAAATTTATACAAGTTTACAAAAAGGACCTATGAAAACAGCAGATGAGGTCCTAAATAATTCAACAAAGGGGGGCAATTAGCTCCAGGCCTCCTTTTAGACAAACCTTTCTCTATAACTTAACAGTAAACAAACCAAAGCTTTCTAAAATTGTGATGTGACAGAATATGTCTATAATGTTTCACTTTGGGCCTGGTATATAGTAAGTGCTTAATAAATACTTGTTGATTATTATGAAAATGCATTGTTCTTTTCTTTAAATTATGATTTAAAAATCCATAACCAAAAGTATGGAGTTCACCTCATTTTCTAAAACTGTACATTTATTTTAGGTGACCTTTAAAGTGACAACAAATCACATACAAGAATCTAAACCTTATTTGTGCTCTAAATGGATAATTAAAGAATATTGACACAAGGGTGACAGTTTTTATGAAAGTTTGGCTGAGATAAAACAATGGGGGAAGGAAGGAGAGACAGAGACAGAGACACAGAGGGACAGACAGACAGAGACAGAGAGAGAAGGAAGGAGAGGAAGGGAGACAGGAACACCAAGAACTTTGCTATTTGAGTTATGCTGTCTCATTAAATTATGGGTGGTAGTGTTTTGCGTTTCTTTCAACTGTAGGGTTTTAACCCTTTTTGACTTACAGGTTCATATTCCTCAACACTAGAAGCATAATGAAGTGTAATGAAAAAAATATTAGACTAGGAGTCAGAAGAATTTGTTTCTAGTCTCAGTTCTGACATTATCTAGGTGGGTAACTTCAAGCAAGTTAAGACTTAACTTTCATGGCCTCAGCCTTCCCCTTCATTGAATAGGAATAATACTACCCCTCCCTGCTTTATAGATTTCATGAAGATCAAATGAGATAATGAATCTCATCATAAAAATTTATGGAATTAGAAAAACCATCCCTGTCTCCTCTGCCTAAGGAAAATCACTTAATAGACCAGGTAAAAATCAAGTCATTAGTCCTCATAGATATTTACTATTCTTTCTTTTTCTCTTTCAGTTATTTTCAGAGAATTCTGTGTTATTAGAGAAATAGTATGCTGGTTATAGGCAGATGCTTGTATTATGCTTTATTGGAAAATACTTCTAATCGATGCATAATTTTATCCATATGAGTACTTTTGCCATTAATTTAGATTATAAGACATTCACACCTTTTCTTATTGAGCAATTCTTGTTTGTACCTTTCTACAACCTCTCCATTCAAAATCTAGTCAACACCAGAGGCCCTCATTTGTTTTTTTTATTTTTAAAAATTAATTAATGGACACAAAGATAGAGGTAGAACAGTAGCACAGTAAATAGATCACTAGTTCTATAGTTGGGGAGACATGAGTTCAAATTCTGCCTCAGACAGGATCATTGTTTAGTCCTAAACAAATCACTTAAATTGTCTGCCTCAGTTTCCTCATCTGTAAAATGGGGGGGGTAGTAACAGTATCTGCCTCCTGAGGCTGTTAAGAGGATAAAGTGAGATAATATTTGTAAAGAAATTTGCAAGCCTCTATGTGTTCTTACTAATAATAGCACAGTAGCTAATAGTAGTAACAGTAGCAGTCAATAGTCTAAGCAAACAAAACAGATTCACTATCAACAGATCACTAAACAGATATACAATAATATCAATTGTTAGATAACCATTATAGAGAGAGAACCAGAATCATAACAAGAATGCTGGATATATTCTAGGTAAATATTTCCAAACTAAAAATAAAGTATTTTTAATCCTGTATCATTTGACAACTCAGAGAGTACTGGTCATTGGTCCATTGGTTATTGAATAGGAAAACTCTCTTCTTACCTGTAATGAAGGTCTGATGAGTTCTTGAGTGTAGTAGCATGGCTTATTTGTCATCTTTATTGGAAAACCACATATATGAGGGAGTTTGGATTTCAGATCAAGAAGAAAGCTTTTCAATACATTTTCCACATCAACCCTTGGAAAAAACTGTACAGGTTGGCTTCTGATGCAACTAAGCGGGTACTTGAACAATGTTAAAGATTAAACATCAATTTTTTTCTATTTAATATAAATGAAGCTGTAAGTCTTTGATATCATCATCATTTTATTGTAAACTTCTAGTTCTTTCTCCTAATACCATAATTCTACCTTATACCTACCTTATATGTACATTATAAGCACACATATAACATATACATTATTTGTTCCATTAGAACATAAGCTCTTTGTAGAGTTAAAATAACTTGTGAATTGACTACAGCATTCTAAAGGAAAACAAATTTGAAAGATTTAAGAATTCTGATTAATGTAATGATCAATTATGACTCCAGAAGACTGATGATAAAATGTGCTTCCCACCTCTTGGTAGAGAGGTAATACATATAGGTATCAACTTAGGCATACTTTTTTTTAGACAGAACCAATATAACACAAATGTGTTTTGCTTGAACATGCTTATTTGTTAAAAGGAAGAACTTTTATTGGGACAACAAGGAGTCTGCAGGGGGGAATAGGGAATAATGGCAGTGATACAAAAAAAAAATAAAGAAAAGAATATATCATTAAAACATAAGGAAAGATACACAGAAAAGAAAGGATTTCAAAATGGGACCCAAACAAAAAGAGAAGTGTTGATACTACCATATTGTATTTGATGTATACTTGTATTTACATCTATAGCTCTTAGCACCATGCCTGGCACATAGTAAACATTTAATAAATAATTGTTTCCTTCCTCATTTCCTCCTTCCTACAAAATCTACCATGTTCATTACTAAATATGAGAGTAGTATTGGAGCAGAAGTTAAGACTATAAGCCCAGGACCAAACTTTTTGAGAAAAGAGGGAAATAATTAAGCAAAACTAATAACAGCAATGACCTAGGGTATGTTTAAGAAAGAATAGAACAAAGCCAAGATATCGATGGCAGTAACAAAAAATTGCTCCAAATTACTAATAATTAGAGAAATGCACATAAGACAACCCTAAGGTTCTATCTTATTACATCATATTAATAAGGTTGACAGAACAGGAAAATGTTAAATTTTGGAGGGGCTACATTAAAACAAGCACATTAATGCACTACTGATGAAGTTGTACACTGGTCCAATCATTATGGAAAATAATTTGGAACTATGTCCCAATTTTAACTAAATGTGCATATCCTTTCATCGAGTGATGCCACTACCTGGCCTATATCCCAAAGAAATCAAAGAAAGAGGAAAAGTACTCATATGTACAAAAGTATTCATAGTAATTCTTTTTTGTAGTAAAAAGAACTGGAAACCAAGGGAGGGTACACATTAATTGAGGAATGGCTGAACAAATTACACTTTGTGAATGTAATGAATGTAATGCTATAATGCCATGAAAAATGAAAGGAGAAACCAAGTTTCATTTTGCCGTGAAACCTGGAAAGATTTGTTGAAGTGAGCAGAACAGAGAACAATGTATACTATAACATCACATATATAAATATAATAAATAGTTTTAAAAGCCTTAAGAACTCTCATTAATATGATTACCAGATGTGATTCTAAAGGATCGATGATAAAGAATTATTATCTCCTTCCTGAGAGATGATGGACTGATATGCAGAATGATATACACTTTTGGATATGGGTAATATGGGAATTTGTTTTGCCTAACTATACATATATAAGCCCCCCTCCCACTGTGTGAGGAGGGAGGGAAAGAAGAAGGAGATAGCAAGAAAAGAAAAGAAAGGCTTCATAATTGAAAAAATACAATTTAATTGAAAAAAGAGGGATGGACTGAGCATATAATGAAGAAATATTGCTAAGAAATGGTATCAGAGGCAAGCCTGGAAGTGGTAATGAGGAGCAAACAGCATTTTCCAAATGAGAAAAATAGTAATAATATTACATTACCTACCTCTCTGCATTGCTGTGAGGTGAACTTTAAAGACTGAGAAAGTCTATATAAAATGCAGGCCAATTTCCTAATTAGTGCATGTATATGTATGTATGCACATGCATACATATTCATATACATAAAATATGCATATATACATATACCCAACTAGAGATAAAATGAATACATAGGCATGTATATCTATATGCATTAGTAGTAGTATTTTTAAACCCTTACCTTCTATCTTGGAATCAATACTATGTATTGGTTCCAAGGCAGGAGAGTAGTAAAGGCTGGAGGTTAAGTGACTTGCCAAGGATCAAATAGGGAGTATCTGAGGCCAAATTTGAACCTTCCATCTCTAGACCTGGCTCTCAATCCACTAAGCCACCTAGCTTCCCCATATGCATTATTTTTCATAGGCTAGCAAGGTCATATGTTCCAAAAATATTTTCTAAAGAGAGCAGTAGGATATCTTCTAATAATCCTTCAAAGCAACAAGTATCTGCAGAATACGAATATAAATAAAAAAGGAAAAAAATGTGACATCTCCAACTACAGTAAAAGAATCATTTCAGGGAAGCAAAAAATGTAGGTTATTCATAACATCATGAGCAGCTCTATTCTGGAAGAGCATATTATTTTCTTTTGGATTGGGGGCAAGGAAAGAGAAAGAAATAATATAATAGCAAATAAAAAGAATTATACTATCTTGATTCTAATTAGAATATTATATATTTAACTATGGAAGTCTAACTATTAATTTCAGTAGGGGCTACTGAATATAGAGGATGAAAAAAACTGAATTATGAAAGAAGATAATTCAGTCATTTTCTTCCAAATTTCTCAGAAATTATAAATCTTGATAAGAAAGAAAAGTTTTGGTTCAAGGACAGGGGAATTATTTGAATATTGGACACTAGAAGTCCTTCTCTCCCCCCTCCCCTCAAATGTTTGTGGAGAGAATACCAAAGGAAGAGAAGAGTTTGTATTATAGTTGATATTACTCCACCTTCTCTGCTCTTGCCCCAAGACTTTCCTATTTAAACTGAACTTTTAAAAAAATCCTCTAACTTAGAACTTTGGTCTATTTCAGAGCAGGAAACTGGGGCCAAAATCAAAACAGGGTTTGTTCAAGGTCATAGCATTGTAATACTCTAGTGATCTTTCTCACTTATGCCAAATTGTGGGAAATGGAGCAGAGCTGAGAGGAAGTTTGTCTTTTATCTCTTTGCTCAAACCACTTTTGTCTGTCCTAAGACCTTCAAAACCCACATTCCAGCATCCACAAACTAAGGGTAGAAGTAGGGATGTTATTTACTTGGGTTAGGAACAGTCACAAAAATCCCTATTAATTAGACTATCAGAGTAGGAAGAGATCTTAAAGTCATTTCTCAGAGAATATACCTGACTTGTCCCAGGTTATACAGCAAATTAATAGAAGAGTTGGGGCCAGAAGTAAGGTCTTTCATTCCCTAGCCTATTTCTCTTCTATATCATACTACCTGTGACTCCCTTCAGTGATCCTACAGGTCTGTTATTCTAAGGATTTTCCTAGACCATCCAAAGCCAAGACCACCTTGAGAGAGCCAATTCTTTGAGAGCCTCAGTAGGAAGAAGATGATCTGAGTGCCATATGTCTACAAGAACATTTCTTTGTGCATACCCTTTTTCTGATTGTGAATAAAAGTGTTAAAATTCCAAAAACAAAACAAAAAAAAAACAACATTCGTCTGATTTAAAACCACTAACATTTTCCTCATCTCCAAATTCTGCTCCCCCCCCACCCAGCAATATCATGACTTGAGTAAAGCCAATAATTAAGGTAATTTTTCAGCACACAATTAGGTAAGGTTTTTTTTTTCCTTTCCAGGATGTTTCATTTTAGCTTAGCTTTGGAACAATTTAATAGTTATTTTTCACTTTGCCTTAGTATAAAACTGAGGTAAAAATGCTACATACTACACACTACAAAAGGATACACACACACATACCCCACATACATATCTACACATGTATATATGCGCTATATATACATAGAGAAAAAGAAATTATGTTTTCATAAAGTCACAAAATACTTCAAATCAAGTTACCTAAACTAGGATTTTTAAGCTAAAATCATTTAACAAGTAAATCTTACAACAAACTACAGATGAAAGATTTTAAAATATTCTGTATAATCTACTGACATTTGAGATATTTAGAAAAAAATTTTAGCGACTCTAAAGCTCCCTCTGCTGACAGTAGAATTAAAAAGGAAAAAAAAACAGTCACCCTCCACTTAGTCAACCCACACAGAAAACCAAAAAACTAGGAGGGAAGGAAAAGTATTATGTCCTTATGCAGACTCATAAATAAAAGAAAAATCATAATTATCTCAAGCTTCTATTTCTCATTTTAAAAAATTATATCAACCTGACAAACATTTGATTATACTACTCAAAGTATAAGGGGGATAAGAACTCAAGGACAAAGAAAAACAATTTTGTTTAACTTATCATGGATATGTGCCAAATTGCACATGAACTGAATGCATAAAATTCTTTTGCTGAATAAAATTCAAACATGGTTGGCAATGGTTTTTTTTTTTGCCTTCCAAAACAGCATCAGCATTAAAAGCTTTATATGAAGTCAACAATAAACATTTGTAATATGACTATTATAGTGATGGCAAACCTTTTAGAGACGGAGTGCCTGGTCCCCAGTCCCCCCAGAGATCAAGAACCTACACCCCATCCCACCTTTGCACCACACAGGGGAGGGAGGAAGCATTCCCACTGGGCTGCTGGGCAGAGGGGTAAGTGAAGTTAGGAATGTCCTCAGCAAGTATAGAGAGGGGGAGGAGTGGCCCGAGTATTAAGCTCCCCTCCAGCTCTGCCATCTATGAGCTGCCCACCTTACCCCCATGAACTTCCATTGGCCTATTGGCCAGAGGAGTGTGTAATATGAAAAAATATCATCAGGCACAGTGGAGAGGGGGAAGGGAGCAGCTCCACCCAAGTCCCTCTGCCTTTCTAGTAATGAACTCTAGGGGAGGAGGGAGTTTGAGAAGTGGGGGTAGCCAACTGCCCACAGAGAGTGCTCTGCATGCCATCTTTGGCACCTGTGCCATAGGTTCACCATCAATGGCCTAGATTCAAAGAAATCCAGGGCGGGTTTTAAATAAAGGCAAAAACAGTTCCTGCCCTTAAGGAAAAAATAGTTTATATGAGATAGAAAAGATGTAATCATGTATAAACAAAACATATTCATAGTAAATTGGGGATTTTTAGCTAAAAATCACCCAACATATAGATCTTATAGCTAGGTATAGATGAAAGAAGGAAATCTATATAATTTCTAATAGGAACTTAGAAATTTTTCCGCAGGAAACACTCTAAGATTAAGAAGGTCTGGGAAAGGATTCTTGTAGAAGGTGTGACTTTAGCTGAGACTTGAAGGAAGCCAAGAAAGCCAAGAGATGGAGATGGGGGAGAAAGTTCCAGATATGGGGAATAAACAGTGAAACTATCTAGAGTAAAGAGATATAGGGTCTTATTCATGGAACAGCCAGGAAACCAGTGTTACTGGATCACAGAGTACCTGATGGGGAATAAGTGTAAGAAGACAAGAAAAGTGGGAAGGAGCCAATTTATGAGGGATTTTAAAAGACAAGCAAAATTTTGTGTTTGATCACATTGTTACTAGAGAGACACTGGAGTTGACTGAATAGAGGATGTGGTTTATGTGTCAGAAATGCACTTTGAGAAAATTATTTTGATAACTGAAGGATGAACCATAGTGAAATGAGGTTGCAGTGTCAGAAGAGAAACAGGGAAGATTTCAGAAGACGCCTTCTTTGTGAGTCTGGGTGCTAAGGACCATGGTGGGGCCAACCATGCTAATAGGAAAGCTTAGAAATATGGAAAGTTTGAGGGGAAAGCTAAGTTTAGTTTTGGACATATTCAGGTCAATGGCTATGGGACACCCAGTTTGAGGTGCCTAATAGGTAGTTAGAGTTGGAAGTCTAGAAGTTAGGTGAGAGGTTAGGGTTGGATAAATTAACCTAAGAATCATCAGCCTAGAGATGAAAATAAATCCATAGGAATGGAAAAGATCACTAACTGAAAAAGTATAGGGAAAGAAGAGGACAAAGGACATAGGACAGATAACTGAGGGATACCCACAATGAGCGGGAGTGACTTAGATAAGCAAGGGAGCAACAGAGACTGAGATGGAGTGCCCAAACAGGTAGGAAAGAACCAGGACTGCACAGTGTCTCATAAACCTAGAAAGAAGAAGGTATAATGGAGAAGAGTGTGATTGGCACTATCAGAGACTGAAAAAAGGTCTAGAAGGATGAAGATTAAGAAAAGGCCATTAGGAGCAGCTAGATGAGTCAGTAGATAGTCACATCTAGAGTTAGGAGGTCCTGGGAGGTCCTGGGTTCAAATCTGACCCATCACTTCCTAGTTATGTGACCCCAGGCAAGTCAATTAACCCCTAATTGCCTAGCCTTAAACACTCTTCTGTCTTGGAACTGATACTCAGTATCAGTTCTAAGATAGAAAGTAAGGTGTTTTTTTTTTTAAAGAAATTAGATCATTGGTATCATCAGTTAAATGATGAAATTGGAAAAAAAGAGTATAGAGAATTAAGAAGAGAATGAAAGGAAAAGAAATTTAGGCACTGTCTACAGACAGTATCTTCAGATTTAGCAATAAAGGAAGGAGAGATATAGAGCAATAGCTAATGGGGGATCAGATTAGTGAGAGAGATGATAGAAGGGTCAATCAGCTAGAGAAGATGAATGGAATGAGATTATTTGTAAATGTAGAGGAGTTCACCTTGGCAAAGAGGAAGGACACTTCTTATTGTAAGAGAGAGAGAGAAAGAAGGATATTGTGGAAGAAGGCATGTGGGTCATGTGAGATGAGGAAAAGGTGTAAAGGAACTTTATCAGTTTAATAACTGGCTATCACTTGTTTGCATGTTCCTTTGTCTTAACTGATATTTGAGACAGTAGGGAAGATGTAAAAAAAGATAGAACAGAAGAGGAAAAAAGTAATTGTGTAGCATTAGTTAAGATGTAGTTGCTTCTTTGGCATTACTTTCCTAAAACAATGGGTTACACCTTATTTTTCAGGAAAGTGTGACAAAATACATGAGGAAATAGGATCTAATCACTGACAACATTTAAAATTACTTTAAATGGTCCTATAATACATAAAGTTGGGCCTTCCATTAATCATTGCTAAGATGGCCAAAATAAGCCCAATGGCTGTACCATCAGAGTAGTGTTGATAGAATGTTAGTCTTTGACTAAAAAAGACCAAGTCTGGGTGTGGTGATCAAAGCCTATAATCTCAGTTATGGGATTCTTTGAGCTAATGAGACTGGAGCTTTAATGTGCTAAATTGACTGGATGTCTCCAGCAAGTCTGGCACTAAGATGGTGAGACTTCAAGGGTAGGTACCACCAGGTTGCCTAAGGAAATACAAACTGGCCCAGGTTGGCAGTGGAGCAAGTCAAAGCCCCATGTTGATCAATCAATCAATAAGCATTTATTAAATGCCTACCATAGTTCAGGCACTGTGCTAAATACTGGGAATATAAAAAGAGGCAAAAGACAATCCCTGTCTTCAAGGTGCTTAAAATTTAACAGGGGAGACAATATACAAATAAATATTCACAATATTCACAAATAATCCTACATAGAGGATAGCTACCAATTAATTTAGGGGGTACACTAGAATTAAGAAGGGTTGGCAAAGGCTTCCTGTAAAAGATGGGATCAGAAGTGAGATCCAGTCTGTTAGTGATCTCTGTACTTCCAAACTAGTTGAAAAAGAATGCCTAGCTTAAAAAAAATTTAAGAGACCTGAGTTTGGATCTTGTTTCTGATAATAACTATGACTATGGACAGTCAATTAACCTTTCCAACACTCAATTTCCTTATTTGTAAAGTATAAATGATACTTTTAATATCTGTTTTGCATGATTATTGAGATCTTCAAATAAGATGATTTTTAATTGTTTTGTAAAATTTAAGATATATGAATGTTAATTATTATAATAAACATAAGTGAATATAGCTTGTGACTAAAAACTTATATTTTATCAAATTAAAAGTGGAAGGAATAAATAATTGTATTTGGAAACAAATAAGATATATGACCAATATATATAAACCAATGGTGACAGATATAAAAATAGACTTGAATCCAGGACTTCAATCCCCAGAAGTCCTTGCTCCACTTCCCCAGAATGCTTTGTAATCTCACTGAATTCTCATCTGGGCTGAGAGCAAAATCATTATTTAAAGGGTCTCCGCCCACGGCAGGCTCTCTTCTCTTCCTGGCTCCGCTGGCAGATGCGTCTCATGATGTGAGTGAAATTTGGGTGGGCCTCATGGCCCACCTAGCACGTGCTTCTCTTGCTTGTATTTTCTTTAACCCTTGACCTTTAATAAACCTCATAAAAATAATACTCCTTGCAGAGAGAAACTAATTTCTACCTGCTTCAGTCTCCCCAAAATTTTCATCTTTACACAGAACAGGTAAGAGATAAAGATATATGACCAATATATATATATATAAACCAATGGTGACAGAACAGGTAAGAGAGAGTGGTTTCTTAAAGGATATGTGAAAAGTCTTTCCCCTATCAATTTGAAGTAGATAGTACAGTATATTTCCATGTTTCCACAATCCTCCGGGAGGCTATATCCATACTAAAACATTAAAAAAAAATTACAAGCTTTTAAGAGACTATAATAAACATTGGCCAAATTAGGTACCTGGAACAAAAACTTAAGTATTTCTTACCATACTATCCCAATGTAGCTGAAAATCTTCACGTGACCGAAAAGGACAATCAGGGGAAACAGTATGAAGAATACTTGTTATTTGCCCCATTTTCATGCTATGAAAAAATGATGAAAAGTATCATTAACCAAAAATGTAATAGTTTTATAAGTAAACTGATTTCCAGCTTAATTTTAGTAGACCATGTAATGCTATTTAGAAAAAATTTTACTTCTTACACCAGAAAAAGCAAACATAAAACTTCCCCAATTCAAACTAATCAGTAGGAAGGAAATCTGAATCAGGAAAAAATGTCTGTCCTGTAGTGCATTTAAAAAAATAAATTTCTGTATAATACAGAAAGTAACACAAAATAATGTCTAAAAAAAGGTTTCTGTAAAGGTTTTCCTAGTATCTTTTCTGATGCATGGAAAAGTATCATTTGTAAATAACACATTGATTATATACCAAAAATACTTAATCTATTTTTGAGAAGGGAAGAATCTAGCTCTATATTTTAATTAGGATGGAGACCTCCCAGTTGATAGAAACTCTCTCCACAGATGAAATTGCAGAAGGCCTCTGTAATTTAATATCTTAAGAGGTGTAAATCTTGAAATTTCTCAGAGTTGTGAATGTTAAAAATTTCCCCATCGGGGAATTCTCAATTGGAACAAATTCCCTACTGGAAACATTCCCCATTTTGATGTGAGAACTCACCAGGATCAGAAATGGGAGGACCTCTACTCCAACCATACTTAAGACTGCTTTAGGGGAGAAAACTCCTTGCTAAACAATGAAAGTACTTGGACCCATGCTTACAATAAGGCAAGGAGTTCTTTGAACCAGGCCTGTTTTTAGAATTGATACAATGGGATACTAGTACCTAAAAGGGTCGGGCAAGTTTTCTCTTGATGAGATTAGTTGACTCAGCTGTGTTTTCTCTGGTTCAGACTTACTGAGGAGATTTGTCGACTTAGCTGGAATTCAGATGAGCTGTCTTTTAGAAAACATCTACGGTGATTGGTAGATGGAAGAACTTAGGGGAGGTGACATAGGAAAAAAAAAACCCTACATAAGAAAAGGAATCTCTTGAGAAAGAGAGGCTTGGAGATAGGATCCTTGGAGATAGATCCTTTTGGAGGAGGCCCTTTGAAGATCTCTTGAGAAGAAGTCCCTTGGGAGGCTGACTCTGGCTGGAACTCCCTCTGGGGAGACTCTGTTCCCCAGACATCCTTGCTTAAGACAAATCTTGTGGTGAGTGATAAAAAACTGACTGATTCTCTCTCTCTTAAGACTCAGGTCTAGGCCATGTTGGCTTAAGGCCCTTCATAATTATACTTTTTTTTCTCTCTCTCTCTTTCTTTGATTACTCATTGTATTATTAATTAAATTCTCTATAAAACCCAGTTGACTTGGGCATATTCATAATTTGGGAATATATTCCCTGGCGACCACCTTATATTTGATTTAAAAACCAAGACAGTGTAGTGAAACATATTTTCAGAGGCCAAATTTACTCACCCTCTCTTATATCTATCACAATTTATACCTCAACCATTTTAACTCCTACAGTTTATGGCAGACAACTATTTTAAATATTACAGAGGGTTGTCCCAGTCACTGAGAAGTTAAGTGACTTCCACTACTCACATGGTTTATATGTGTCAGAGGCAGGATTTAAACTCAGGTCTTCCAGACCCCAAGACTAGGTTTCTTAAAATACTCAAAATATTTTTCCTGTAATTGAGTTAATTTATAATTTTATTTATCCTAGTTTCTTCAACAAACCCCTTAAAATAATAAATTAAAGATTCTGACTCAACCCAGACTATCCAAATAATCATTAGTCCTTAGCAGGATTCAAACTAGTGAGACTGTTATAGCTGAATAGAGCTTTAACAGTTGTTATTTCATGTTGTTGTTTAGTCCCTTTTAGTCATGTCTGACTCTGTGACCTCATTTGCTGGCAAAGATACTGGAGTAGTTTCTATTTCCTTCTCCAGCTCATTTTATAGATGAAGAAACAGAGGAAAACAGAGTTAAATGGCCTGCCCAGTATATGTCTGAGGCCACATGTGAACTAAGGAAGATGTCTTTCTGACCACAGATCTAGCACTCTATCCACTGTACCACTTACCTGCCCCAGTGTCATTTCATAATCTTTTATTAGTAACAATTCAAATCTAGACTTTTCACTTTGTAATTTGGGATAATCAATTCTGTCATACAATAATAAACTAGAGCCTGCAAGTGGAATGGGTATATCTGTTTTTATAAAGAACATATTCCTTTGGTTAGAAAAAAAGCATAATAATTTTTTTGGAACTAGAACTAATGATAACATTTATAATAACTTCTTTTGAGCAAAATTATGAAAGAAATGAATGATTTTAGTAAGTTAATAAACATCCATATAGTGACAGAATACCTCATGAAACTTTAGAATTTATGAGTAAAACTTAAAGATCTTAAAAATCAATTAATCCAAACCTCCATTTTGTATAAGGAAACTGAGGCCCAGATAGACTATGTGACATACCTGGTTAGTGATATGGACAAGACCAGATTTCAGATCTCTTTTTGCCATATTATTTTGTTTTTATTTTTTGACACTATTTATGACTCAATTAACAAAATGTTAACCTTATGTGATCTAATTTAGCATATACTGAGAAGTGGAAATTAATATTTTTTAACCTGCCAGAGAAGTTAGAAATTGAAATCTTACCTTGGCAAGACATAGCACCAGTTGCTTAAAATGGAATGCCCCTCAATAATAGCATGCTTGTTATCATCAAAATTCTTTAATATGTTTTCAGAAATGTCAAAGTCATTTAGCTTTTAATAGAAAGAAAACATTTTAATACATAAATCCCAAAATGAATCTAGCCATCAGAAAGAAATATATACATATAATCTGTTCTGCCTCACTCCCCAGGTACACTGATTTAAATTACACACACACACCTACACACAGATTTTATGTGTGTGTGTGTGTGTGTGTGTGCGCGCTATATACTGTTACCAAATCACCAAATACCTGGTTTCCCAATTACTCAGAATACCATGCACCCCTCTTTGTCTTCAATCTGTCAATAGTGGTCTTACAGGCAATAATATCACAGCTTATTTGACTATTCACTTATTATAGAATTCATTTGTACTAAGCATTTATCTTATATTGTTATTTATTTGTGTGTGTCTGTGGTATTTCCTCTCTCTCCAACTGAACTCCAAGTCCCTTAATGTCCCATTTCTCATAAAATTATCAAATCCCTATTTGTTAATAATGCCTCCATTATACTATTGAAATCACCAGATATATCTTTCTTGTCATATCTAATGTTTCCTCTTTCTATGGCTACTTTAGGGCACACTAAATGTATGCATGTATCACTCAACAAAAATTTATTAAATATGTACTATGTGCCAGGCACAGTGCTTAGTAGTGATAAAAACACAATTTTGTGTGCCTGTGAATGTTAATGCATAGGTATATATGTATGTATGTATGTATCTGTGTGAGTGTATTAGGAATGATACCTCTTCTTACATAATAAACTCAATAATTTTTGACAACCAGAATTCCATATTTATTGATGATTTATCCTAACTGGTCCCTCCTTAAATGCCCTATATTCAAAAGTCCAGTTTGAGGCATAGACAATTTGATGATGGGATCTTTAGACAAACCTAGAGCAATAAAAAACAGTAAATACTCAATAAATGTATTTTGATGACTATCAAAACAATATGAGCTTTCAGACATTCTTCATGCTAAATAAGAAAGCACCACCCTAAAATAAAACCCAGGAAAAATCACAACATAAGGCCTATAAATTGGAATAATTTGGTACCTTGGGTGGTGGTAGTCTAACTGTACAAGCTTCAATACTGATGCAAAGTTGGGTTTCTGACACATTGAAGTCCAAAACTGAAAGTAAAATGTTTACTACCATTGGTGTCAAGTTTTTATCATAATAAATTTTTCTGTATTATCAAAATATGTTAAGTATTTCCAGCCTAATAGTAAAAGAATGTGGCCCCCCAAAGAAACTAAGCTATGAACAATTTTTAATGGATATGCCCAAAATAAATACTAATAACAGAAAAAGAAGTATTCTAATTATGTAATGAATGGAAGAAGTGATATAGATAGGGAATATGATGTAATAGAAATAGCAATGGATTAGGAATTGGTTCAAACCCTGGTTCTGTTACTACCATCTATACAATCTTGGGCATATTACTTGAGCCTCAGGCTCTTACTATATAAAATTAAAGGTTTGGATCAGATGTTCTCTTAATTTACTTCTGGTTGAAATCTATGATCCCAAATTCCAGTCACAGTAGATGGATACCCCATAGTGTGATACACTAATACCTTTAATATTTTTAAAGAGGTAGTGAAAAGACTATAGCACTGCTTAAGGTGACTTTAAGAAAGCACTCTTTCTAGGTGATATATGAGAAAATGTGGACAAAAATCATGCAGATTATAAAAGCACATAATCTGCTTTGATGAAAAGGGTACTTGATGAACCAAAGTAAAAACATAATTCAAATAAGTTCTATATGTTTGACAATTCTGGGTCTTAAAGATTTGAAGTTAGACTTACAGGGATAAATTAGAGTGAGAGGAAGAATGTGAAAAGTTCTACAGTAAAAGAAAGGACCAGCACAAACATTTTATAAACCCAAAGACTGTTATATGATTGGATAATACATAGATTGGACTGATCCTAATATATAGAGAAAGCCTTCCTCTGTGTTTTCTAGTACTTGACCTGAGTTGCCTTTCAGATAGTAAATATGCCCAGAGGTTATGACTGGACAATGCAAAATTCCCAGAGTCTTTGAGCCCTCGTCTTTTTTTCATTCACAATTAAAATTGCTTTCAATGTCAGAATGAGAAATTCTTAGAACTGTCACTTCAGATACAACTGAGTGGAGAATTAAACTAAGATTAAAATTTTACTTCTGGACCAAGAAATTAGGACACAACAATTACTACTACACAAAATGTTTGTGAAACTATGGACTAATAGTGGGAAAATAAATTGCCCTATAATGCATGTCCACTGAAGAGTACAGTTGACCTATATGATGGATCTTGAAGTTTTAGAACATCTCTGACATTCCAGTAAGATTTTTTCCTTTAGTAGAAAAGGAATCATGTGCTTCTTTTTAGGAGTCAAGTTGTTACTTTTAAAAATGTCATTATTATGACAATGTGAACAGTCTCTTGCATCATAAACAAGTAAATGTTGATAAAATTCACTATTCCTAATGCATTTCTAAACAGAACATAAAAGTCTTTTTCAATCAGGATCTTAATCAGGTTCTTAATATAATACCTGCCAATCTTTGAAAAAAATTGTATTTTCAATTCTATTTCAGATCAAAATGTTAAACGGAGTTCACAAGGTGAAATCTGTCATTCTTATCCATTATAAAAATACAAACCAAAATCATGTCAACCCCAAGGTACATAAGGATGCCTATTAAGAACTGATAATCGCATTGTTTTATTTACTAACATATCTACTTACCAATGGCACTTTGCTTTCCCATTTGAGAAAGAAAATCTCTCCCTTAAAGAAATCCACAGAATATACTGTATTACTATTATTCAATAATTTTATTGCTGCACATAAAAGTCATCATCTCTGAATTTTTTCATACATAGAGACTAAGAAAAATGCCATAAAATTAATTTGTTATTCAAAGGAATCTTAGGTGATATTTCAAAGAAAAATAAAACTATCCACATTTGATTTAAATCAAAAGTAGCACAGAAATGTTTAGCCAAATATGTAAGAAAGGATAAGATATAAAGATTTTTTCAATAAAATATTTCCTCCTTGGCAGAGAATATTTATATAGAATTAGATAAGTAAATGTGCATACATTCCTTAGGGTTTCCTAGGAATTATCACTAATACAATTTTTACATCTGAATTCATCTTCATCTGAATGAGTTTATTGAGAAGGTTTGCAAGTAATGTTACTTTCGTACCTTAACACTAAAATCTGAAAATATTGCTATGAATGATTAGATCTTTATAATTATGGAAGGCATTGCTATCAGAAGAATCTGGTGCAAAATTATCCTAGAAAAGTTCAGCAGAGGTTTAGGTGGCACTTATATTGTTGTTGGCTCTGAGTGTAGGACTGACTACACTCAAAGCAACATTCCCTATAAACAAGATAAATAAAAACCAAGAACAGATAGAAAAAATTACTTTGAATTTACTTACCTGTATACACAATGTATACACAATGGTATCATCACAACTTCCGCTAAAAAGTAAGCTCTTCAAGAATTGTTTTTTTGGGGGCAGCTGGGTAGCTCAGTGGATTGAAAGCCAGCCCTAGAGACGGGAGGTCCTAGGTTCAAATCTGACCTCAGAAACTTCCCAGCTGTGTGACCCTGGGCAAGTCACTTGACCCCCATTGCCTAGCCCTTACCACTCTTCTGCCTTGGAGCCAATACTCAGTATTGACTCCAAGACGGAAGGTAAGGGTTAAAAAAAAAAAGAATTGTTTTTTTTTTATCTTTGCATATCTAGTACATCCCACATGGAAGGTGTTTAATAAATGTTGTTAAAAAATAAATTGGCAAGCAAAAATAAACTAGAAGGACTCATAAGATAAGAAAGGCTCTTAAATTCACTGATAATCAGGCAAATTAGTTACCTTGAACTAACAAATGACCAGCTTTATTCCATGATGGCGAAAGTCTGGCTGTGACTGAGTAGGAGAGACATATTTGAAGAATGGCAGGAACTACTTTTTGAGGAGTCACCACCTAAAAATATTCAATAACCAAAAGAGGAAAATCTTAAAAGCAAAGAAGCAAAGAGCATTTTCCTAGGGAATCATCAATTCTATATCCCAAACATCTTTATGTCTGTCCCTTTTCTCCTTATGGCACTTTTACCCACTTGGTACAGTATAAATCCTTTCTTTTGGTGGAAAAATTGTTGTTTGGAGTTAGAAAAACTGGGTTCAAATCTCAGATCTGCCAGTAACTAAATGTTTGTCCATGGGGAAGTGATTTAATTTTTCTGAATCTCTAATTTTCTCATAGCATAAAATGAATGATCTTTACTTGATAATCTCTGTCTCTTTCTAGCCCTAAATGTATGTTATTTTAAATATTACAATGGTCCCATAAAGGTCTCCTTACCTCCACTAATCTATCTTTCATCCCTCTGGCTAACTAATCTTTCCTGCACCACAGTCTGGTCATATCACTTCTCTGCTCAAAAATCTCCCATGACTGCCTTTTGTTTATCATATCAAGTTTAAGTTCCAAGATCCTCTATTGTCTAATGTCATCGCCTTTTCTCAAAGCTTCATCCTATACTATCCATCAATACCCTATGTTCCAACCTTGCTACTATCACATGTTATATTTTCCCGTCTCTGTACCTTTGCACTCACAATGTTGACTGCCTAGAGTGTTATCACACTCAGAAAAAATCACAGATAATCTGGATAGCTTTGGAAGTAAAGTATGGACTTTATGACATTTTTTAAAAAGGAAAAGAAGCTATATATAATAGACTCACAGAATCATGTGCAACACTCTTTTCCAGTTCCATTATGTAGAGAAATGTTCATTTTATTTGGTGTTTATTAAGAATACTCTATAATTTATAATGATAGAATGATATCTGAACAAATTTGCTCAGAATAAAAAAAATTTTAATACTCTCTCCCTCCTTGGCTTTTGAGTTCCTAGCTACCCTTTAAAGACACATTCAGATACCAACTCTTTCACAGAACTTTGAATGACCGTATCCTTCCCCCTCAAACCTCACAATGCATTTTGCACCATTTTAACACATTAACAAATATTATTTTATATTATCTGTATACATGTTATATATTATAATACACCAGGTCGTGATTAGACTATAAGCTCCATGAAGGTCGAGTTCTGATTTTACTATCATATTTAAACTTTGTTTCCACATCCTTCTTCCTACCTAGAACAGTATTTTGTATACATTGGGTACTTAGTAAATATTGAACATAAATTGAGTTAAAATTCCTTTCTTAGTAACACATATCAGAACCTTTCATCAAAATATTTTATTCAGAAAGCAGACCATTCTGGATTAAAATACTTCCAGATGCTTTGGTAGATGAATTAATTCCATCAATATGAGAATTCTTCCATGTCTCCTCATCTTTTCCCCCATGTTCTTCCAAGCACTGGAATTCTTACTGTTCTTTTATTATCTTTGTGTTTCTATTGTACCATTCTGGATATCCATTTCTTTCATTTGTGCCACATGAAAATCCATCCTCCTTTTCTATTTGTTTGTCTATATATCTCATGTGTCAATTCTCAAGGGCAAAGCATAGTTGATAACATAATGCATCCTAATTATACTAAGCCATACATATTTCCATCTCCTCTTGTTAGCTTTAATATTATTTAATTTTAATTTTTTTTAATGGACACTGCATGGTTTGTAGCTGTATGGAATCACTGGAACAATACTGATATTTAAAAGACAGATTTCTACTAAAGAATTAAGGCGTTTAAGATCATTTAAACCTCTGTATTAGATTATAAAGGTCATCAATTTATAAAAAGGTCCTTAGGGGGCAGCTGGGTAGCTCCGTAGATTGAGAGTCAGGCCTATAGATGGGAGGTCCTAGGTTCAAATCTGACCTCAGACACTTCCAAGCTGTGTGACTCTGTGTGACCCTGTGTAACACAGTATTGATTCCAAGATGGAAGATAAGGGTTTAAAAAAAAAAAGGCCCTTAGAAGCCTTCCAGTCTAACATTCTCATTTTACATATGAGAAAACTGAGGCCAAAAGAGGTTAAGTAACTTAACCAAGGCCAGAGAGGTAAGTGTCAGGACCAAGATGTAAACTAGATCTGGGATTGAGGTTATTGTCTCTATATCCAAATGTGGCATGCATTCCACTGAACTATACTCCCATACTAAATAAAAATGACCACCTCAGACCACTTTTGCAGGTCAATTTTTCTTTTCACAAACTTTAATTATCCTTTATAGCAATTCACTTCAAATTACCAACTTTGCAAAGGCAGGTATTAGCAGATTACATTTCTTTTTATTGGTCCCTGTTCTAAAACCCTGCCAGAAACTTCTGAGGCTAATTTTAATAGTTACTATTAAATACAAAAGTCCTACTTTGATGTCTCATATGGAGATGATGCTCAAGTTTTCAAAGGCTATCTCCATGAAGTGAAAGCTCTGGCAAAGTATATCAAGCCACTTTGGGAAACTATTTTTGTTTATTTGGAAATATAAAAATAACATTATTTTGAATAGCTTCTAAAATCAAAGATTGGGAAATATGTCCAGGAGTAAAATGGAGCAAGAGTTTTTTCCTTGAGATCATTACAACTTAAGAAGGTAGAATAGTTTTCTAAGACAGAGGGCATTCTTGATATTTCCATAAAGCACTAAAGTTTCATAAGTCAATATTATAAGTTTAAGTGTTTATCTAAGTTCATCTATTTGATTAAAATATAAAGTACTTCAATATTCACTTATGAATGAGATCTCTTTAAAGTCTCTTTTTATTCAGTTAGAAAATCTCTAAATGGCCAATTTTATTATTTCAATGCATTGAGAATAATTGCTATTTTACAGTATGTGTTTCTTTTGTAGGTTTTTTTTTTAATAAGACACCAATATTTCCTATGCCCTATTCTTTTTACTCCATACTACAGTTGCCTGAGTAGGCTGGAAACTACAAATAGACATTCCGTTGTCTACAATGAGACCTCTGAAAAAGTTATAATTGATATGCACAGTTGTAAATGTAAAAGATCATTGCATGTATGCCTTTTACTCTTGTTCAAAGTATGACTGTGTCTATACATTTACTTTTAAATTTAAGAAAAATCTTGTTTAGTGTTTTATTTTTTGGAAATCGTCAAATGCAGAACATTTAGAGATAAAAGAGATATGTTTGAATCCTAGCTCTTTCACTTACTCCCAATATGACCTTAGGTAAATTATTTAATTTTTCTAGTACTCAATCTCCTTATCTGTAAAATGAGAGAACTGGTGTAGATGATTGTTCCAGCTTTAAATTATGATCCTATGAAATATGGCCCAGCAATAGTCTCTACTACCACTGAAGAACAAACCTAGACAAATATTCAGAGATTCATTAACACTGTTAGTCACTAAAAAATGAATTCTTTAGTTGTGGTGTCTCATTAAATAAAGAAAAATACAAAATGGCCCTCGGTTCAGTGTTGTTGTTTTCTACTTCTTAAGTAATAGAGTAGCAAAAGAAGGTGGACAGAGTGATAACAGTCTGTGACTTTGGAACACACTTATAATGCCAATACATCTTCTTAATATGGTAAGTGAACCTTAGTTCAACAAAACTGAATTACATAAATATTATATATCTCTTCTAAAAATGAAACTAGAAGATATGTAAAGAAGTTGCAGAGTAAATGGTTTACATCTTTTGCACTACTTACATGGCCACTACCTAGTTCAGGCCTTTGCCACCTTCCTTCTAGACTACTGCATTAGTCTACAAATTGGTTGCCTTCTCTTTTCCCTGTCCAATCCATCCTCCACATGGTTGCCCAAGTGATGTTCCTAAAGCACAGGTCTGACCATGTTACTTCCTTTCCCTGTTCAAAAAGTTCCATTGAGTCTCTATTGCTTCTAGGTTAAGATGCAATTTCTCTGATTTTTATTGTTGTTTTAAATTGTTTTATTTTACTTATTTTTTCCCACCATTTCTCACTGAAAAAAATGGAAAGACAAACAAAACCTTGTAACAAACAAGCATAGTCAAATAATACAAAGTTTGATATTAACCATGTCCAAAAATGTGTATCTCATTCTACATATTAATCTATCATTCTCTGCCAGGAGGTAGTTTGTCACTATATTGATAAGAGTTCTGAAGTCTTTTGAAAATGTTCATTTTACCATATGAAATTGAGCATAAATTATTCCCCCAAGTCTGTTCACTTCACTCTGTATTAATTCACACAAATATTTCCACATTTTCCTAAAATACTTTAATCATTTCTTACAGCACAATAGTACTGCATTACATTATTATATTACAATTTATTCAGCAAGTCCCCAACTAATGGGTACTCTCATAATTTCCAGTTCTTTGTTACCACAAGAACTGCTAGAAATATTTCTTGTATATACATGATCACTTTCTTTCTTTAATCTCCTAGGAGTATAAAACCTAAGTAATGGTATCATTAGTTCAAAGGATATGGATGGTTAAGTATACTTGAAAGACAGTATCCAATTGCTTTCCAGGATGGCTGAAGCAATTCATAGCTCTTCCAAAAATATATCATCATGTTTTAATGCAGACAACCCTCTAATATTTGACTTTTTTTTTGTCAGTTTTCCTAATCTGATGGGTATAAAATGGAATCTCAAAGTTGCTTTAATTTGCCTTTCTTTAATTCAGTCATCTAGTCAATAAAATGTATTAAGTATCTACTATGGGGATGGGGGGAGGGGCAGAGGGAAGATAATTAGCAGAGATATTATCGAGAAGTACAGAGGAATGTACCCAGGTAAGAAAAGAAGAGGTGGCTGGTCTGAGCACTCTCCTTAAATGGAAGTTCTGAGAGGAGCTCTTTACTCTTCACTCTCTAATCAGAGGGAAGGAGGGACCCCAAGAGCACAGGGTACTGATGAAGTATAAGTTCTAAGGCTGAAGTGATCTTGCATGATGGAAGATGTTCCTGGGGCATTAGGGAGAAGTCCAGAGGAAGACAGGCAGGTATGATTTGAAGCATTCTTTCATATGACTATAGATAGCTTGTATATCTTCAACTTAGAACTGCCTGTTCACATATATATATATATACTTTGACCATTTGTTAATTGGCAACTAAGTTTTACTCTTATATGTTTGAATCAGTTCTTTATATATCTTGCAAATGAAATCTTCATCAAAGAAACTTACTGCAAAGATTTCCTCCTCAATTAACTATTTTCCTTCTAATCTTACTTGCACTGTATTTGCAAAAACTTTTTAATTTTATATGACCAAAATTGTTCATTCCTCCTTCTATGTTCCTTTTTATCCCTTGTTTTTTTTTGTGATCTATTCACAAATTTGAAAATTAATTTTGTTTATGATATGACCTTTTATGTACAAGATATGTATCTTTTAGGAACTTATCTTGTCATATAATATGAGATGCTGTCTAAACCTTATTTCTATGATATTGCTGTTCATTTTTCCCAGAAAATTTTCCCAAACAATCCTTGTTTTAGTAGCTAGAATTTTTGAGTTTGTTAAATACAAAGCTAATATGTTCATTTACTTCTTTGTGTTGTATATTTAACCTTTTCCATTAATCAACTTCTCTGATTATTACTGCTATGGAATATAGTTTAAGAGAAGCTACTAGTAGGCCTCTTTCCTACACAGCTTTTCTCATTATTTGAGATTCTTGATTTTTTGCTCCTCTAGATGAATTTCATTATTGCTTTTCTCATTCTAGAAAGTAGTTTGATTGATAGGGAACTGAATAAATAAATAAATTAATTTAGCTATCATCACTTCTATAAAATTGGCTCTCCCTACTCATGCACAATTAATGTTTTTCCAATTATTTAGATTTGTCTTAATGTCCATAAACAATGCTTTGTAGCTGTATTTTTATCATTCCTGTGTATCTTCATAGGTAGACTCCCATGTATTTTAGATATTCCGTAGTTACTTTAAAGCCATACAGATAGAATACTAGGCTTGGAATCAGAAAGATTCATCTTGATATGTTCAAATCTGGCTTCAGACATTAACTAGTTGTTTGACTCTGGGCAAGTCACTTCATTCTGTTTGCTTTAGTTCCTCTTCTGTAAAATGAGGACATAGAAATGGCAAATTACTTCACTGTTTTTGCCCAAGAAAACTGCATTTGGGACCATGAAGAGCTAACATGACTGAAATGACTGAAAACAAGTTATTTTAAAAGGAATTTCTTTTTATATCTCTAGTTTTGGTTTTGATTGATAATATACAGAATTGTTCATGATTTGTTTGGATTTATTTTATATCATGAAATTTTGCTGGCTATCATTTCAGTTCATTTTAGTTGACTCATTATTAGCAAAAGATAGTTTATTTTGTTTTTCTCATCTAATTGCTACAACTAGCATTTCTAGCAGTATATTCTATAGTTGGGGTGTATAGGGTGCTCAGGGAGGAGTAGTATCTCTGGTATGGAGGGCTTGTCATGCCCTCCTAGGGCAGCTCTCCAGCCTCTGACCCCACCTGACACCCAGCTCTCACTTGTGGCTCCCAGTAGCTGCTAGCATGCGGCAGCGGCCACACCCTGGGCAACGGCTTCAACAGGCCGGCTAAACCTTATGAGGGTAGCCATCGGGTCATAGACCCCTGGTGAACTAAGGCTTTGCTCACCCAGCAAGTGAAGACTGCTTTGGCGGAACAGGTGGAAGAAACCAACAAGAAGGTTCAACAGCTGAGAGGGCAACGCAGCAAAGCTGGAGTGCTTAGAGCATGTTGGAGCACAAAAGACAACACGGCCATCCAATGCCGCTGAGGAAGTCTCCAGGTGTAACAACTTTTCGTGCCACTGTACCCAGGCTTCCAACGCCAAGAGAGTGGGACTGTCTCTGTGCAATGACTTTTCCACTTAAATCTCCTTCACGCACAAGTATCTTTGTGCACGCTCATCTACATCACAGATGAAAGCGCACAAAGACAAACGTCATCCTCGGTTACCAAGAGACTACTACTACTACTACTACTACTACTACTACTACTACTACTACTACTACTACTACTACTACTACTACTACTATTCTATAGTAGTAGAGATAAATCACATCCTTGCTTCCTTAACAATTTATGTTTCAAAATTGGAGTTTGTTTTGTTTATAACTAATCCTTTGCTTTTAATCCTAACTTCTTTCCATATTCTTGCCATATTGTTTGTTGATTTTAATGTACTTCTATGCCAAATACTTTGTATGTATATTTATTCCTTCTTTGTCCAATTCATATGAAAGTGAAGTTCAAGTATCACTCACTCCTATACTTCCTCACTCTATATTTGTATAATGTCCTCCCCATGCACCATGATAATGTGAGAGTAAATCCTATCCCTTTGCTCTTACTTTCTTAGTGTATTCATTTTCCTTCTCTTTTCTTTTTTCTCTTAAGATTATAAAAATAAAACTATGCCCACTGCCTTATTTTATTACTCACTGCATGACTCTTGTAGATGTTATAAGATATTTCTTTGTTCTCTCTCTTAGAATGCTCCATATCATCATCCTAAAATTCATTCATATTGCTCAAATTGACTTACCTTTTTGTGCTTCTCCTGACCTCTGTGTTTGCAATTCATTGTATCTACTCAGATCTCACCTCTTCAATAAGAAAAATTTAAAGTCTTTTTAAATTAAACATCTTCCTCCTACCCTCAATAATATCATATTCTGATTTTGTGAGTAAATTATTCATGGTTGTAAGTTTTTATATTTTGCCTTCTAGAAAAATGTATTACAAGCTCCCCTTTTCTTTAAAGTGGCAGCTTTACTACATCTCGTGTAATTCTGATTGTGGCTCCTTGGTACCTGAACTTTTTCTTTCTGAATACTTGAAGAATTTATTACCTGATGTGTAAGCACTGGATTTTTGGTGTGATATTCTTGGGAGTTTTCATTTTTGTGTTTTGGGAAGTGACTAGAAGATTTTTTTCTATTTTTATTTTGCCCTTTAGTTCTAATAAGTTTCTGCAGTTTTCATTCTTGATTTCTTGAAATAGCATATCTATAATTGTATAATCTACATTTTCAGGTATTTTCTAAAATTCTTAGATTCTCCTCTTGTTCTATTTTCCAAATCAATTATTTTTTATAAGAAATACATTACATTTTTTATTTTTTATCATTTTATCAATTATAAAAAGATTAGAGAACATATTCAAAACTTTTGACCCTACTTGGATAGATGTTGAAAACTTATTAGAAAAATTTCAGACAAACAGAGAAAAATAAAATCATCTCTCCAACTAACCAGAAGTGAGTTAGGGGAGAAAATTATTGGCCAACAGAAAATCCACATTGGAACCCCAGTGTTGAAACCAGGCCAGAGAAGCATTATTGACAGCCATGAGAGCTTGCTCCAATAGACCTGATTCAAGGTCAAAATTCGAAAACACCCAACAAGAAAAAGATGAGACTCCCTTCCAGTTTATGGACAGACTTATTGATGTGGGAAACATATATATGGACTTTGATTTGTCCAGAGAAAGAGATATTAGACAAATACGTAGACAATCTGTTAAGAATTGTTGTTCAGTGGTAAAAGACTACTTTAAAACTAACTGCCTAAACTAGGACTCTATGGACCATGAAGAATTGAGGAGAGTAGCAGTCTACATTTAGAAGGGCCATACAAAAAGACATGAGGAAAACAATAAATCAGTGCAAGACTTACAGAAAGAAATTGAAATGGTAAAAGGAAAAACTGAAAAATCAGGGAGAGACCATAGTCCCTTTGCAGGAAACCACAGATAAATCAATAACATGCCTTTACTGTGAAAAAGAGGCCATGTAATGATGGTCTGTCAGAACTGGCTACAGGATAAAAGAAATAATAACAAATTTAGAAATAATAACTTTAGAAATAACTATAATAATGATCATAGAAATCATAACTTTAGAACTGATAGAAATAACTGTAATGACTATAGGAATCAAAATTTTAGAAATCAAAATTATATTAATATAAATTAGGAAAATGATAACTCAAACCAACTAACTCCACACAGAATAACTTAAATGGAGCTCATCCAAAAATACCCAGGATGCTACTGTCCTTCTTCATGGGGCAGAAGGTGGTACCTCTTAGAATCTATTAATTTTGTTGATATTAATACTTTTCAGTTTTATCTCCCGTCTAAATAGTAGCAAAAAAGAAGAAACAGATTTTTGAACACAGTACCTCTGTGACTGTGAAATATACATATTTTTAACATTTTTGTTTCTCTTCCTACATGTGCCATATTGTATTTGATTTTCTCTCATTTTTTGCATTTGAGCACATGTCACCAATATTGAGAAGGTTTTCTTTTAAATATTTTTGATTTTTGCAATAGAATAAGCTAGATGCCCAATGCCTAGCATAAAAATGCATACCCAAGAAGCTTTAGACTATGGAAACCTGCCATTTATTGATAAATGTTATAGGACTGTGATTTATGATTGTATCTGATTCTAGGAAAGCGGATCAAAAAAAGGAGCACAGGCCTTATCTACATAGTGCCATAGAAGCATAGACTTAACCTGAAAAGTGCCAAAAGTGCACACAGGTCAAAAAAGAAACCAATCCAGGTGGGACTGATGAACTCCTACACCAATATGAAAGAACTTGAACCTAGTGTGAGACTGAAGATTGTGGTGCTTGGCATATAGTAAGACACAGGACTCCTTGAAGCATACTCCTTATAAAATAATTTCTATAAAAGTACCTAACAATTGGCTGTCTGGCTCCCCTCTCCCTGAGAAATGATGAAATATCAGACCAGGGAATGATATTTCCCTTTTTCACAAAAATCTAGTCCTTTTTTCTCTCTTAAGGTATGGCAACTTCCTGTAGTCCTGACTTATAATGGGTAAATACAATAGTACTGTATTTTTTTCCTACATAATTGTGGGCCAGAAATTTACTTTAAATGGATCCTAATACAAGGGCCTGTTATGAATTTATTCTTTTTTATTCAGAAATTTTATATACATAGTTTTTGATATCTTGATTCTGAATTTGAATTTTTATTTCTCCCCAAAGCTTACTTTTTTCCTCTATTTTTTTATGTTTTTAGTCTTTCTTTTTATAATTGACTCATATACCCCATAATTTTGATAATTGACTCATACATGTGTTGAATTGATACAGGTGTTGGTGAACACCCTCTTCAAGGAGGATTGCATTGTATTTTTATAAAAAAATCCAAGATTTAAAATTTTGTTTGAGAAATACTTCAGAAAAGAAGCTTAACTCCTTGAATCTAGAGAATGATCCCTTTGAAGAAAGATGCCTGCAGAAACCTACATTGCATCAAGAAGGTCCAGAATGGACTTTTGGGTGCAATTAATTGAACTAAAGGAGGTTGAACATTTATTGTGAATGTACACTTTTATGCCAAAGGGGCCTGCCCCCTAAATTGGCTTTTTGTCAACATGCCTAGCAAAACATTGGTTTTGCTTTCTCTCTCTTCTATTTCCCTCTTATCTCTAACTATTGTAGTTTTCCTTTTAGAAAGTGAAATATTGTATACATTTGTTGTTAGAATTGTTTAGTGATAAAAGATGATTATGTTAAATGATCAATGGGGAGACTAGTCTCCCAATGATCATCAGGAGGATTGTAGAGATTGGATTAGGCTCTCCCCTTTTTGTATCAATGAAGGTACTTAGCTCTTCCTTGATTGTGAAGATTAAATTGTAATCACCTGTCTATTTTTAGATTTAATCCCCAGAAGTGTAAACAGGGTATTTAAAAGTTGAATATGGAGATCTGCCTATTTTGGATTTAATTACAAAAGATGAAAACTTCTAGGCAATCCTGGAGCAGAGAGTCAACTGTGATTGGTAGACATAAAAATTAGGGGAAGTGATGCAAGAAAAAAGATCTTTAAAAGAAAGTGACAAGGACTTGAAGTTCACTGACTTTGACTTGGAACTCTCACTTAGAGTAGAACCTCCTGTGAGAGAGAGTTCTACTGGAGTTCTACTGGAATGGAGATTTTTCTTCATTCAGAAGAGTGCTGACTGGAACTATTTCCTGGTGACCCCTTTTCCTTGGCTTTCTGGGGAGTGCAAGGCTGACTCCCTTTCCCTTGGCCGGCACCACCCTCTGGAAAGACCCATCATCCTGAGATTCCTTTCCCTTGGCAGAGACCTCTGAACTCCTGCCTGGCTCAAGAGGAGCCCAGAGCAGCTATATTTCTCTTTTTTCTTCTCTTTCTCTCTTCCTTAATATCTTCCCTCTTTATTGTAAAATAAACTACCATAAAATCCATTCTGACTTTAGTAATTTATTTCGGATTTAGCAATTAAATCCCTGGTGACCAATTAAAATCTTATTCTATACAAAAATAAAATTTAACAATTGTATATAACTTTTAGTTGGTTTTGTGGTTGTAAAAATGAGTTTTTTTCCATAGGACATTATTTGAGAAAACTGGCCTATTTCCTTATTACATCTTATCAAAGATGCCCTAAATTAGTATGCACATTTTTAACATAAAGATTTTATAGAGTTGGGAAAGTAACCTTACAGGTCAGAAGTTACTTATTTTTGTTTCTGTCTTTTCTTGTAAGTAAAAATAGCATTTCCCCTAAATGTTTGATATCTTTCTTCTTTCAGATATATTGAGAATTAAGTGCTAAATGCTCTCAAAATTATACCACCTTCAGCAAAAGTCTTCTCTATGTATACTTGGTCTGGTTTAGCTGTTCTTCCTATCTATTTCCTGTAATGTCATTCCATTTTTTTTTTGGTGATGTTTCTTGGGGCTAACCAGATCTAACACTTCCTGATTCTCTTGCAGATAGTACTTGGTATTTTTGATTCATAAATATGAAACTTTTGTGAGTAACACTTAGACTCTTCCATTTCTTAACCCTGAGCTATATTTTCCAACATCTTTTGTTGCCTCCCCTGATGCCATCTTTACATTGAAGTCAATGAATATTAAAGTATATTTTAATTTAATTTGCAGTATTTTACCAAACTTTCCAAAGAATTTCTCCATGACCTTATCCACTGCAATAGAAATGGATATATAAGCTTCAATTATATTCAGAGTTGTGTTTTTTTTTTTAATTCTAATCATGAACACCACAAGACATTCCATGCAATGATGTTTCTTGTTACCTTTGGATACAAGACAAATTCAACTCTTCTCTGATCCTCTTCAAGAAGACTTGTAAAGGACTTTTCCATTTAGCTTTAAATTTCTTTTATCTTTTTGTTTCATTCAGAGTGAGAATATTGAGATTAATATGATTTGGTTCCAGTAAATAGGTTCATTCATTAGTCACTGGAGAAGCATTTCACATTTATAGTATGTAAGAGTAGGTAAGAAATCACTCCATCCCATTTTAGCTATGATTCTTTAATTAGGTGGGAACATATCTTAATTC
Organism: Monodelphis domestica; assembly: GCF_027887165.1. Taxonomy (NCBI): domain Eukaryota; kingdom Metazoa; phylum Chordata; class Mammalia; order Didelphimorphia; family Didelphidae; genus Monodelphis; species Monodelphis domestica. The sequence continues at coordinate 234,103,151 of NC_077229.1, forward strand.
TAATCATGTTCTTTGAACGTGATTGTTGTATTAAATACTTGTATTTAGTTCCTGAACTAAGTACAAAAAGGTATTTTGAAAGGCAGTTTGATTCAAGTGACACTAGCCAGTCTGTTTCATTTGGTAGGAGGATTTAATTATGCTCTCTTGTTCCTTTTTTAAAGCATTTTTCAGGAAAAATATTGATTCTAGAAATTGGAATAAGTATGGTATTCTACTTAAACTCTCCTGAGAAGGAATTGTCTGGTAGGGAGGAAGAAAGAGAACCTTAACCAAGTCTCCTTTCCTCCCCTAATCCTTGACCTTTTAAAAGTCTAGAGAATATTGGACTTCCTATCTTTCCAACCATATCCTAAATGGTGTCCCAGATCAAATGGAAGCAGTATCTGTATGATCAAGAACCAAAGACAAACTGGATTTGTGACTCTATAAAGAACCCATGAAAAAGTCTATACCATGCCAAAGAGGAATTTCTTCTGCACCCCATGAATGGGGGAAAAGAACTTCTAGCAATCAGAAATTGAATTACCTCTTTGCTACTTGGGCTTCCTATGCTTGAACTCACTTTTCCCTCAATTCTATACACCTGTGGTAGAATATGTTACAGACGTTTGGGGAAGATGTTTTGTACTAATTGTTCTTATTATGTCACATTAGTAAATAATCCTTTCTAAATATTACTTATAGCTGGCTGATTAACATGCTCTCAACAGATAATCTTGAGGGAAATAAAGTAATGAGAACTCCAGCAGGGGGCATTACAGGATTGTAACAGAGCCTTCAGTAATCCTAGAACCATAAAGGGGAGATGTAACCAAACTAACTCTGGGAACCCAGAGGGTGGAGGATAGATAAGGATGAACCAGAACTTACACTGGCTATTGGTGTGCATAGATAATGTAAAACTATGTGATTCTTAGCACTTATTTCCATTTTTATCCATTTTATCACCCTTACTTCAGTAGCAGAAGGAGATTTCAAAGAACTTTGAATCCTCATGTATTTTTCTTTGTTTCATTGATTCCTAAAGAATGTCTAGTGAATAGCCCACTGGCAAGGAGCCTCTTTGGGCTTAGATAGATACCCAAATCTTTGCTTAAGACAATAATTGAAGAATTTCTAGTAAGAACAAATTCACTCAAGCTTGTACTCTGCTGGCATAGCCTTGAAGAATCTTAGGTCAATCCCATGCCATGATGAAGCATCAGGGTAATACTACTGAATAACTATAGCTTTATAAAAGGGAAGTGATTGGTTACTGATGTGGCAATTATTTCAGAATCAGTTACCTATGAATGATCAGATTATTAAATATAACCAAAAAAATCAACACCAAATTAGAAGGATAAAAATTAAACATTGTATGCGATTACAATAACTCAAGTTTAGCCTATTCAAAAAAGCTGCTGACTCAAAAAAGTTGGAAATGCACTCTGATTATAATCATTTCACGGGGAAATTTAAGTGAAATGAAGAGATCAAAAAGAGTCTTTAAAGTTTCCTTAGTCTGAAAACATTTGATCTCCTTTCCAAAGAGGAAAGATATGGCAATCAGGGGCAAAGCCAAGTTAGACAACAAACTCGTTGAGTGAACGTTACAGAAGAAAATAATCTATATAGTATAAAACTTCAACAAGCAGAAGAAAACAAAGCCATGAAAATCTAGGCATGGGATCAAACTGAGCCAAACCAAGAACATTTATTCAAAATAAAATAAAAAGAGAACAAATAGATGTGAAAAGGAACAGATTTGCTGACATTTCTATAACAACTAATCCTTATTACTGAAGAGAAGACAGTGTTGCCATCACATAAGTTTTCAATACACAATATGGCTGTATAAGATGCCACAAGAAAATGGGGAAAATGAAATTAAAAAGATAAAATATACCCAGAAAAAAGCACCTCTGATAGAAATGAAAATTTGATCAATACTCAAAAATTTATTTTCAAGCTATCTCAAAGACTGGAAGATTGGAAAACAATAAAAAGTTTAAAAGGAAGGAAGGAAGAGAGAGACAGACAGAGAGAGAGAGAGACAGAGAGAAAGAAAGAAAGAAAGAAAGAAAGAAAGAAAGAAAGAAAGAAAGAAAGAAAGAAAGAAAGAAAGAAAGAAAGAAAGAAAGAAAGAAAGAAAGAAAGAAAGAAAGAAAGAAAGAGAAAAGAAAAGAAAAGAAAAGAAAAGAGAAAAAAGAAATACCTACATGGTAAGGAAGTCAAAATGGCTGCATAGAAGGAGCAGAAGTTCAGACCTCTGAATACCCTTCCTTACCAATCACAAACTGAATGCTCCTAGGGGACTTAAAATCAAACCTAACAACAAGACAGAGCAAAGGAACCCTCCTGCTGGACTCAATTCAAAAGGTACCTCCCCCCCTCCCCCGCCGCCAAAATTCAGAATCCAAGAACACTCGGGTTTAAGGGGAAGGCAAAAGGAAGGTCCCAGGACCCATCCCCGCCCCGAGTGCTGGGCCTCCAGTGGCAGCAGGAACCTCTGGGTGGGCAAAGGCTCTGGTCTGGAGGGTGTACCTTGAGGGCAGGTCAGTGCCAAGCTCTGAGCGTCGAGCACAGATGGAGGGGAAGGAGCTGGAGAGGTAGCTGGTAGCCTGGTCAGAGCCATGGAGATCTTACATAATGCTCCAGCCTTCCAGGGGGTTTTTGGCTTCAGAGCATACCTAGCCCAACCCAGCTGAACTTAACCCCATCAAAAGTCTTCAGAACTCAGGGAAGCCTAGGCTGCAACACTGACTGCTGGGCTTTAATCCAATCAAAAGCCTCCAGAGGACAGGGAAGGGCAGACTCCAACACTCCTCCCTCAGAGACTGCACTGAGAGATCTGACAAAGCCCCAAGAGGGGAGACTGACAGAAAAACCCCAAAACCAAAAAATGAGAGGAGCAAGAGTACAGACAAATATGGGGAGCAAAGAAGGGGTAAATATGAGCAAACAACAGAAAAAGAAGAAAGAAATTACAGTTGACAGCTTCTGCACAGGCAAGAACCAAGAACAAACAATACACAGGAGGATGCAAGTAATAAAATAGAAATCCCAGTAAATTGGACACAGGCTTTGGAATCATTGGTCTACCAGAAGACCATGGCAAAAGAAAAAGCCTGGACATTATATTACAGGAAATTATTTAAGAAAACTGCCCCGATATATTGGAACAAGAGGGAAAAGTAGAAATTGAAAGAATCCACAGATCACCTCCTGTTCTTAATCCCCATCTGACAACACCCAGAAATGTTATAGCCAAACTCAAGAACTATCAGACCAAAGAAAAGATATTACAAGCTGCCAAGAAAAAGTCATTCAGATACCATGGAACCACAGTGAGGATAACACAGGATCTGGCTGCATCCACACTGAAGGACTGAAAGGCATGGAATATGATATTCTGGAAAGCAAGGGAACTAGGTCTACAACCAAGAATCAACTACCCAGCAAAACTAACTATATTCTTATAGGGGAAAGTATGGTCATTCAACAAAATAGTAGAATTCCAAGAATTTGTAAAGAAAAGACCAGACCTGAATAGAAAATTCGATGCCCAAGCACAGAACTCAAGAGAATCATCAAAAGGTAATTAAAAAAAGAGGGGGAAAAGAAAAACAAAACAAAACAAACAAAAAAACCCTTTTTTTCCCCAAGAGACTCAATAAGTTAAAATGTTATATATCCCTATAAGAAAAGAGGTCATTGGTAACTCTTAAAAACTGTTGTTATCACCTGGGCAGCTAGAAGAATTACACTTAGAGGGAACAGTGACAAACTGTATAGGATGAAAGGACAAGACATAAATAGGTATATAGATATATGCACGCATAAATACATATACATATGTATATATATACATATATATGTATACAACTAGAGCTAAAAAAAGAGGTTAATACTAAAAGAAATGGGAAAAGAAACAAATGGGGGTAAATTTATATATCACAAAGAAGCTCATGGCGGGAGGGAGGAGAATATAAATCCACTGGAAGGGTAAAGAGGTTGGAGATAGGAAATACTCAAATCTTACGAGCATTGAAATTGACCAAAAGAGGGAAGAACAATCCAATCCATTGGGGCAGAGAATAGATTTGTGCCTTATAGGGGAGTAGAAGGTTAACAAACGGACTGGTGAGGAGGGAAGCAGTATAAGGGAGGGAAAGGGTGGGGGGTAGTTTTAGAAAGACTACAGGGAAAATAAGGGGGGGAACAAGATGGGAGGGGGGTCGAAAGGGAAGTAAAATAAGGGTGGGAACTAAGGGGACTGATTAAAAACAAACATTGGTGTAGAAGGACATAGTTAAAGAAGACAAGGCAGGACCAGGAGTAGAAATCAAAATGCTGGGAAATACACAGCTAGTAATCATAACTCTGAATGTGAATGGAATGAACTCACCCATAAAACGCAAGCGAATAGCTGAGTGGATTAGATTCCAAAATCCTACCATATACTGTCTGCAAGAAACACAAATGAGGAAGATAGATATGCATAGGGGGAAAGTAGGAGGATGGAGTCAAATCTATTGGCATCAACTGATAAAAGGAAGGCAGGAATCACAATCATGATATCTGACAAAGCCAAAGTAAAAATAAATCTAGTTAAAAGAGATAGGGAAGGTAATTACATCCTGATAAAAGGCAGTATAGACAATGAGGAAATATCAGTACTCAACATGTATGCACCAAATGGCATAGCATCCACATTTCTAAAGGAGAAACTAGTGGAACTCAAGGATCAAATAGATAGAAAAACTACTGGTGGGAGACCTGAACATTCCTCTATCCGAACTAGATAAATCAAACCAAAAAATAAATAAGAAAGAGGTAAGAGAATTAAATGAAATCTTAGAAAAATTAGAGTTAGACATGTGGAGAAAAATAAATAGGGACAAAAAGGAATACACCTTCTTTTCATCAGCACAAGGTACATTCACAAAAATTGACCAAGTAATAGGGCATAAAAACATTGCAATCAAGTGCAAAAGAGCAGAAATAATAAATGCATCCTTCTCAGATCACAATGCAATGAAAATAATTAGTAAGACCACATGGAGAGGTAAATAAAAAATTAATTGGAAATTAAACAATATAATTCTCCAAAACTGGTTAGTTAAAGAACAAATCGTAGCAATAATTAATAACTTCATTGAAGAAAATGACAATGATGACACATCCTTTCAAAACCTATGGGATGCAGCCAAAGCAGTACTCAGGGAGAAATTTATATCCTTGAGTTCATATATTAACAAATTAAGAAGGGCAGAGGTCAATGAATTGAGCATGCAAATTAAAAAACTAGAAAGTGAACAAATTAAAAATCCTCATATGAAGACTAAATTAGAGATCCTAAAAGTCAAAGGAGAAATTAATAAACTTGAAAGCCAAAGAACTATTGATTTAATAAATAAGACTAGAAGCTGGTACTTTGAAAAAACAAATAAAATAAACAAAGTACTAGTCAATCTAATTTAAAAAAGGAAAGAATTAAATCAAATTGACAGTATCCAAGATGAAAAGGGAGACATCACCTCTAATGAAGAGGAAATTAAAGCAATCGTTAAAAACTATGATGCCCAATTATATGGCAACAAATATAGCAATATAGGTGATATGGATGAATACTTAAAAAATATAAACTGCCTAGATTAACAGAGGAAGAAATAAATTACCTAAACAACCCCATATCAGAAAAAGAAATTGAACAAGCCATCAAAGAACTCCCTAAGAAAAAATCCCCAGGTCCAGATAGATTCACAAATGAATTATATCAAACATTTGTAGAATAACTAATCCCAATACTATATAAACTATTTGACAGAATAAGCAAAGAAGGAGTTCTACTAAATTCATTTTACAACACAAACATGGTACTGATCCCAAAGTCAGGCAGGTCAAAAACAGAGAAAGAAAACTATAGACCAATCTCCTTAATGAATATAGATGCAAAAATCTTAAATAGGATACTAGCAAAAAGATTCCAGCAAGTCATCAGAAGGGTCATTCACTATGACCAAGTAGGATTCATACCAGTAATGCAAGCATGGTTCAATATTAGGAAAACCATCCACATAATTGACCATATTAATAAGCAAACTGACAAAAATCACATGATTATCTCAATAGATGCAGAAAAAGTCTTTGATAAAATACAACACCCATTCCTACTGAAAACACTAGAAAGTATAGGAATAGAAGGGCCTTTCCTAAAAATAATAAAAAGTATATATCTAAAACCATCAGCAAACATCATCTGCAATGGGGATAAACTAGAAGCCTTCCCAATAAGATCAGGAAAGAAAACAGGATGCCCATTATCACCTGTATTATTTAACATTGTACTAGAAACACTAGCAGTAGCAATTAGAGAAGAAAAAAAATTGAAGGTATTAAAATTGGCAATGAGGAGACTAAGCTATCTCTCTTTGCGGATGATATGATGGTTTACTTAAAGAATCCTAGAGAATCAACCAAAAAGCTAGTTGAAACAATCAACAATTTTAGCAAAGTTGCAGGATACAAAATAAACCCGCATAAGTCATCAGCATTTCTATATATCTCCAACCCATTTCAGCAGCAAGAATAAGAAAGAGAAATTCCATTTAAAATCATCCTAGACAATATACAATACTATGATAGAGACATGAAGAGAGAGAGGTTTTGCAAGACTTGTGGACCAAGATGCAAGAATGCAAGAACCAGGGTTCCAATGAAATGTCCCAAGTTGTTGGCAGTTGAGCTGACAGGGGGAGGAGACTGCCCAGAACTAGAGAAACCCCCAAAACTAAGTCTGCCTCACAAAAGTCTTTGAGTCAGCTTCAAACCTCCAGGGAGAGAGGGTATGTCTCAGTCAGAGACAAAGTCCCCTCCCCCTTGCATCTTGGTCCACAAGTCCTGCAAAACCTTTCTATCTTCATGTCTCTATCACAATACTTAGGAATCTATCTGCCTAGACAAACACAGGAACTATATGAATACAACTACAAAACACTCTCCACACAATTAAAACTAGATCTAAACAATTGGAAAAACATTGATTGCTCATGGGTGGGACATGCTAACATAATAAAAATGATAATCCTACCCAAATTAATTTACTTATTTAGTGCCATACCCATTGAACTACCAAAAAACTTTTTTACTGAATTATAAAAAAAATAAAAAAGTTGATTTTGTAGAACAAAAGATCAAGGATATCCAGGGAAATCATTAAAAAAATGCAAAGGAAGGAGGACTTGCAGTCCCAGATCTCAAACTATACTATAAAGCAGTGGTTATCAAAACAATTTGGTACTGGCTAAGAGAGAGAAAGGAGGATCAGTGGAATAGTCTAGTAGTAGTCCCTCAGTAACCGAGGATGACGATTGTCTTTGTGCGCTTTTATCTATGGTGTATAGATGAGTGTGCACAAAGACACTTGTGCGTGAAGGAGATTTAAGTGGAAAAGTCATTGCACAGAGACAGTCCCACTCTCAGCGTTGGAAGCCTGGGTCCAATGGCACGAAAAATCTTTACACCTAGAGACTTCCTCAGCTGTATGGGATGGCCGTGTTGTCTTTTGTGCTCCAACACGCCCTAAGCACTCCACAGTGCTTTGCTGCGTCACCATCTAAGCCGTTGAACCTTCTTGTTGGTTTCTTCCACCTGTTCCGCCAAAGCAGTCTTCACATGCTGGGTGAGCAAAGCCTTAGTTCACCAGGGGTCTATGACCCAATGGATACCCTCACAAGGTTTGGTCGGCCTGTCGAAGCCGTTGCCCGGAGTGTGGCCACTGCCGCATGCTAGCAGCTACTGGGAGCCACAAGTGAGAGCTGGGTGTCAGGTGAGGGTCAGAGGTTGGAGAGCTGCCCTATAGGGCATGACAAGCCCTCCATACCAGAGATACTACCCCTCCCTGAGCACCATAGACTTGGGGTAAATGACCTCAGCAAGACAGTTTATGATAAGCCCAATGATCCCAGTTTGGGGGACCAAAACCCACTATTTGATAAAAACTGCTGGGAAAATTGGAAGACAGTATGGGAGAGATTAGGTTTAGATAAACATCTCATACCCTAGACCAAGATAAACTCAGAATGGGTGAATGACCTGAATATAAAGAAGGAAACTATAAACAATTTAGGGGAATATAGAATAGTGTACTTGTCAGATCTTTGGGAAAGAAAAGACTTTAAAATCAAGCAAGAGCTAGAAAAAAATCATAAAATATAAAATCAATAATTTTGATTACATCAAATTAAAAAGGTTTTATACAAACAAAACTAATGCATCCAAAATTAGAAGAGAAGCAACAAATTGGGAAACAATCTTCATTACAAAAACCTCTGACAAAGGTCTAATTACTCAAATTTATAAAGAACTAAACCAATTGTACAAAAGATCAAGCCATTCTTCAATTGATAAATGGGCAAGGGACATGAATAGGCAATTTTCAGTTAAAGAAATCAAAACTACTAATAAGCACATGAAAAAGTGTTCTAAATGTCTTATAATCACAGAGATGCAAATCAAAAGAACTCTGAGATATCACCTCACACCTAGCAGATTGGCTAACATGACAGCAAAGGAAAGTAATGAATTCTGGAGGGGAAGTGGCAAAGTCGGGATATTAATGCATTGCTGGTGGGGTTGTGAATTGATCCAACCATTCTGGAGGACAATTTGGAACTATGCCCAAAGGGAGATAAAAGACTGTCTGCCCTTTGATCCAGTCATAGCACTGCTGGGTTTGTACCCCAAAGAGGTAGTAAGAAAAAAGATATGTACAAGAATATTCATAGCTGTGCTCTTTGTGGTGGCCAAAAATTGGAAAATGAGGGGTTGCCCTTCAATTGGGGAATGACTGAACAAACTGTGGTATATATTGGTGATGGGATACTATTTTGTGCTCAAAGGAATAATAAAGTGGAGGAATTCCATGGGGATTGGAACAAATTCCATGGAATTGATGCAGAGTGAGAGGAGCAGAACCAGGAAAACACTGTACACAGAGACTAATTAATACACTGTGGTACAATTGAATGTAATGGATTTCTCCATTAGTGGCAATGCAATGACCCTGAACAACCTGGGGGAATCTATGTGAAAAACCACTATCCACATCCAGAGGAAACACTGTGGGAGTAAAAACACCAAAGAAAAACAACCGCTTGAATACATGGGTCGAAGGGATGTGGCTGAGGATGTAGACTCTAAATGAACATCCTAGTGTAAACAACAACATGGAAATAGGTTCTGATCAAGGACACCAGTAATACCCATTGAAATTAGGCTATGGGAAGTTGGCTGTGGGAAGGGTGGGTGAACGGGAGGGAGGGAAACAATGTGATTATTGTAACCAAGGAATAATGTTCTAAATTGACTAAATAAACTAATTCAAATGGAAGGAAAAAAAAAAGAAATGTATTCTGAATTCAATATCAAAAATCAAAAATAAATAAAAAATGCTGCTTTTGCTTATGCAATGTTCTCCTGGTTCTACTCATTCCACTCTTCATTATTTCATGCAAATCCTTTCCATGTTTTTCTAAAATCAACCAGTTCATCATTTCTTAAAGTGCATTAGTATTCCATCACAATCATATATCACAAATTGTTTAGCCATCCTCCAATTCATGGGCATTCCCTCAATTTCTAGTTCTTTGCCACCACAAAGAATCCTACTATAAATAATTTAGAACATAAAGGTTCTTTTTCTTTTTTCCAATCACCCTGGGAAACAGATCTAATGGTGGTATTTCTGGGTCAAAGGATGTAAACAATTTTATAACTCTTTGAGCATAATTACAGATTGCTCTCTACAATAGTTGGACCAGTTCATAGTTCCACCGATAGTATGTTAGTGTCCCCATTTTTCTATTTCCCCTTCAACATTTGCCATTTTTACCTTTTATTATTTTAGTCAATCTGATATTTGTGAGATGATATCTCAGTGTTATTTTAATTTGCATTTCTCTAATCCATAATGATTTGAAGAACATTTTATATGACTATATATAGCTTTGATTTCTTCATCCAAAAACCTACCTATTCATATCTTTTGATCATTTATCAATTGAGGAATGACTCATTCTTATAAATTTGGCAATGTTCTCCATATATTTGAGATGAGACCTTTATTTGAGAAACTGTCTATAAAATTTTGCCCCTAATTTTCTGCTTTCCTTCTAATCTTGACTATATTGGGGGGGTTGTATAAATATTCTTCTAATATGCTATTTCCCTTTATGTCTCCATTTTGTATCCATTTCAACTTTATTTTGGTAAATGGATATTGTTCTATACCTAGTTTCTGCTAGACTGCTTTCAGTTTTCCCAATAATTTTTTACCAAATAGTGAATTCTTATCCCAAAAGCTTGAATCTTTACATTTGTCAAACACAAGATTACTATAATCACTTACTACTGTGTGTTTTATGTATACTCTGTCCTACTGAGTCACCTTTCTGTTTCTTAGCATCAAATAGTTTTGATCACTACTGCCTTATGATAAAGTTTATAATCTGGTACTTCTAAACTTACTTCCTTTTTGTTTTTTCTTTAATTTCTTTGATATTTTTGACCTTTTGTTCTTTTAAATGGATTTACTATTTTTTTCTAGCTCAATCATTTTTGGTCATTTAACTTCTCTTGACTAATGGGAGTGGAGTGGGTAGAGAAGGAGAATCAGTAGTAGAGTTATATTTCATTTATTAAATTAATTCTGTCACGCTTTCGTATATTCAGAAATATTTTTCTATTTAGACATTTATTTTAAATTCTTTGTCTCATAACTTCTTAATGAAAAGCAATGAAATTCTTACCTTTTGTTTAGTAAATATTGTAAAGTTCTTTCAGAACATCTTGGCGAGTTATCAGAATGGTAACATCCCCTTATTTATGCCCCTAATGGATAGATAGTGGCTTTGGAGTCAAGAAAATTTAAGTTTAAATATCCCCATTGTCATGTTAGCTGTGTTACCCTTGGCAAATAATTTAAACTTCTCTCACTTTCAATTTACTGATGTGTAAAATAGGAATATTAACACCTACCTCATGGGACTGTTTTGAGGATATGATATTTTATAACACAGTAATATAAGGAAAAGGTTTTTGCAAACTTTAAATTTTTATGTAATATTCCAGTAAATAGTTTTAAGTTATTAAGCTTAAAACTACAGTAAGGCTTTGGGAGCATTGTGTTAGCTGCTGTTATCTATTAGTTCCTTATAAGAAATTGTTTTCCAGCAAGAAGCGAGGAAGAATATTTCTAAGGAGGAAAAACTCTTGAGGAAAAGAGATCCTACATTCTTAATCTTCTTAATACAATATACCCCTTTTGCAAGAAGGTGAAACCAGAAGTGTTTTAGAACCAACTTGAACAGGCTGGGAAGAGTTGATTTATAAAATTTCCATGTGAGCATTTGCACCATGGAAATTAGCAAACTCCAAATCAGAGTTTGATTTGTTGTTTTGCCGATTGTCGAGACTTAATAAAATAATGGAGTTAATAATGCAGCTTAAACTTAAAAGTATGTCAAGCATATTTTTAAAAGTAAGCCAGTTGTTAAACATTTACCAGCACACTCTTCTCAAAACAATACTTTTAGATGCATAAAATAGGATACATAGGATTACAAAGGAAATCAATTATAGAATTTTTAATATATAGTTATCAAAAATTTTTTAAAAACCAAGTTCACAGATCCCAGGTTAGGAACCCCATTTATGGCTTTAGAAGGATAGCATAGGACCTTGACCTCAGGTTCTAGTTTCAGATCAATAATGTTCTTTGGTAAAGGTGAACAACAAGAAGCCTTTCTTGAATAAACTCAGCTAAAATTTACTTTGGCTACACTAAGATATTTCTGATCACTCAAACTCTACTAGTTAGGTCAAGTACCCCAAAGTCATTCAAAGTGTTATGAATATAATGAGACCACAGTCAGCCCCAAGTCTTAGATGCCTCAAAATTAAAAAATTAAGTATTTAAATAATTCTTTACTATGTGCCAGGCAAAAAAAATGTAAGAGATGGAAACAATGCTCAGAAGGATGTCTCTAGCCTGGCAATGGAAATAATGAATGCTAAAGTGGTTTGGCAATGTCAGAGTTCCAAGGATGCATAGATTAGTTTTTGTACTCTGGGCATTTACTAGTTAGTCTATGAATATGGAGGCTGCCTCACGTAGCTATGTTTTTACTTGCCTGGATACATTATTGTTCCACAATGGAGATGTACACTAAGATGAGAATCAAAATTATTGGTCTCACATGCAGTTCTATAAAAACAGTTTATAAAAAGGGGAATTAGAAGAACAGGGAGCATATTACCAATAAATTTATGGATAGAAGAATTTATTAAAAAAACAAGAGATAGAAAGCATTGTGAGATATAAAATGGATAATTTTTAAACATTCAATTAAAAAGGGTTTGTACAAATAAAAAGCCAATGTATCCAAAATTAGAAGTAAAGCAATACATTGGGAAAAAATAATTTTATAGACAGTTTCTCAGAAGTATAATATCCAAAATAAATAGAGAGAATATTGTCAAATTTATAAGAATATGAGCCATTTCCCAACTTATAAATGGTCAAAAGATATGAACAGATAGTTTTTGGATGAAGAAATCAAATCTACATATAATTATATAAAATGCTCTAAATCATTATTGATAATTAAAGTAATGCAAATCAAAATAAAACTGAGATATCATCCCATAGGTTGGCTAAAATGAAAGAAGGGCAAAATGGCACAAGTTGGAGGGGATGTGGAAAAACGGGAACACTAAATACATGGTTGGTGGAACTATAAACCAATCCAACCATTTTGGACAGCAATCTGGAATTATGCTCAAATAGTTATAAAACTGTGTATATCTTTTGACCCAGCAATATCACTATTAGGTTTATTTCCTAAGGTGATTGGGGGAAAAGGAAAAGAATCTATATATTCTAAAATATTTATAGCAGCTCTCTTTGTGGTAGCAAAACACTAGAAATTGAACGGATGCCCATCAATTGGGGAATGGCTAAAGAAGTTGTAATATATGATCATGGTGGATTACTACTACAGCATATGAAATTATTAGCAGGTTAATTTTTTAAGAAACATGTTAAGCTCTACATGAAATGATGAAGTATAAAATGAGCAGAACCAGGAGAATATCATATACAGCAACAAAATATTGTTTGAAGAATGACTTGTGTATGCCTATCTCCAGAGAAAGAATTGATAAAAAGAAACAAGCATGATAAAATTTTATGCAGGCATATATCTTTTTGTCAAATGATGCCTTCTCTAGTGTGAGGTAAGGAGGGAGGGAATTACCTAGGAATTTTAATATAACATACAAACAAATAAATTAATTAATTTAAAATTAAAAAGATATCCGCAGTTTTGTTCACTATAAGTAGTAGCAAAATGAAACATGTCAATTTAATAATTATTGAGTATTGCAAAAAATTTTACAAACCTACCTTAGCTCCATGTTTTTCTGTATAGGCCTGAAGTTTTCCTGATTTGTAAAATGGTATCTAAAAAGATCCATATATTTTTTTTAATTTATTAAAATTTAATAAATATAATATTAAGTAATTTCAATACACAAAAAATGAAAGTAATATATAAAGTACAGATTCAAGTCTTCCTAACAAGTGTCCTTGAACAGAGGTAATCTTTTTGCTTAGATATGAAGGCACAATAAAGAAATAGTAGAAATGGTAATTAGAAAAAGGTTTCATTCTTCTATTAATCCCTAAGTTATAAATTTTATTATGATACTAAGCTAGTGACATTCTCTTTTAAATATCTATTATATCATTTTAAAAATCAAAGATGGGAGAGTCAAAACTTCTCAGCAACATGATAAAAAGTATAGGCAGGAAGAAGAGTTTGAAGTTTAGGGGTTTGTTTTTTTAATATTTATGAGATAGGTAAAATATTGTATGTATGAATATGAAGTTTTATAAATTTTTAAACAATTATAAATTATAATTTTTATTATTCCCTTTAGCTTACTATCTGCACATTATGATATATCACTTTGGATTATACTGCTTCCTAATTAGTCCAACAAACATCCACCCTTTTCTTCTAACTGGGCCAAGACAGAGGTTCTAGCCTGGTTCTACCTAGCTTTTGCACCTTCAGTCAATGTACCACTGAATGGTTTATAATTTTATCTCTACTTGCTCAATTCCTTCTTCCTTTCAGCTCCTTTATTCACTGCTATAGACTAACAATATAGAGACTCCTCCCCATCTCAACCAACTGATCTGCCTAATAATGCAGAGTCCCTAACTATTGTTAGAGAGGCAACATTATATAATAAACTGTGCATGAACACAGTAAAAAGTAGATAATTTGATCCATTACTGTAACAACTATTTGTTGTCCTTGGATAAGAGACTTACAGTCTGGTCTAAATGGTTATCTCAACATTGCAGTTTTGCCTAAAGTTTTGTCTCACCTCTTTCACAATTGTAAAAGTATTGGTTCATTTTCCCTTGTCTCAGTCCTTGAACAAGGCATATCTGATTCTGATAACAGCTTCAAACTCAAATATTCCCCCAGAACACTGCTCCCCTGCTGTTCCCTTAAACAACTCCTTCCTCTATCCTGTGAAAGGTTACTTATCTATCTTAAATTGCCACAGAAATGCTGCTAAGTAGATCTGAAAATTAGAAATATTAAATTTTTATTGTATGAATTTGATGCTGCTAGTGGTTTCCTTAGGTACTTTTTGTTTTCAGTTTGGCCTATCATTATCAGATCCCTGTTGCCTGGTGTGCCTCTCCAAAGGGGTCCCAATCCTCTTAGGAGAGAAAATTTCTTGACACCATCATGACAGAAATTTGCATTTTAAACAACTTCTATTGATTTCCACTTTTCCTATACTTTAGACTCTACATTTATATGTTAAAAGATAATTTCTGATCATTTAACCTATGAGTTCTCTAAATTTACAGTCACTTTTTAGGAAGATGAAATAGTTCTTCATAAACAATTCTTGGACAAAATTTTTGGAAATTATAGATGTCAAAGCTTAAAAATAAAAAGAACTATGGTTGCCCTGCTCCCAGCCTGCTGATACCTGTTCATTCTGCAGGCCTCTAGATCCTAAGACTTGCAAGTGAAACTGGAAAAAGAAGCATTTTCTAATATGTCATAATCAAGGAAACCCCTTTCAATTAAATTTCCTAAATCTGAGAGATAAGTTTTCTTTCGGAGACTATTACTATTTATAACAATAAAAAAGATATCTAGACTACCTGAAATGGCAATGAATATATCTTCCTTATATACAATATATGTTTACTGAAGTATATAACTATAATGCTCAGTAAAAGAAACTTAGTTTGTATTTTCTTATTCAATCCAAGTTGGACTCATAAAAAACAACTTTTTACATGATTACAAAATCATTTTTATTTCAAAATAAGTTAATTGTTGTTTTATATGCAAAGAAAATATTTTTTTTTGTTTTAATGTTTTAAAATTTATTTTTCTTCTGGTAGCTAAACACTAAATTAAAGAAGAACCTTTCATTTTTCCAGAAAGGAAAATGAGTACAATTGATAAAAAAAAATTTTGAGGAAAAAAAAATCTGTTTTATATTCCAATACTAGGATATTGTAAAGAAAAATCAACTTCCATATCATGAAATTTGGAGATGAACAATACAGAAACATCTCTGCAGTGTACTTTAATTTATTCTAAAAGCAAAAGTTCTTAATCTAAGGTCTATGGAGTTGGTTGCTTTCTTTTTTGACATTTATGTTAATTATATTTTCATATAATTGGGTTTTGTTGTAATACTGTGGATTTTATTGTATCTGTTTAAAAACATTATTCTGAGAAGGGACCTATGGGCTTCCTCAGACTGCAAATATATGTGTGTGTGTGTGTGTGTATGTATGCTATATTTGACACCGAAAAGGTAACAAAATTGAATCTCTGTTTTGAGAATAACTATATCTCAATTCCAAAGCATGTGTTTATCATTTTGGCCACATTTTCATGATCATGTAGTTGAGATTTACTGGTTCACCTATATCTGAAAACTTATCAATTGTACAACTCTAAAGAGACAATAATAAAGTATGATTTGGGTGTCCTAGAATTACTTTGTGGTTTGTGGAACACTAAGGCTTCAATTGTGATATAAAATATTAAGAAATAATGAATATCCTGGAATTAATTTTTGGACTAACTAGAACAGAAGACCTATTCAGTTTTCCTTACACAGAAAGACTTACTCCATTTTGGGGATGAAGCTAGGTTCTCAGAAATAAGAGACTTTCATGTTTATAGTGCCAAAATTAAAAGTGGAAAGATCTTTGTTTAATTTAGTTAAGAGAAATATCTCTTTTTTTCACCTTTGACAAGATTAACAGGGTAGTAGTTAAAGAGGAAGTAATTGTTTTCTGGATAATATTTTCTCTGAAGTGTACTTGCATTAACATTACCATTTGGGAAATCAAAACCCCTAAATTTAAACTATGTTTAAATCTTTGTTTTACTTTGCTGTGGAATTTTGTCTTTAGAAATACTATAAAATGAAAATGGAAATTGTTTCAATCAAAGAAAATTCTGATTAGAGGGGTAAATTCACAAGCACAAAAGTTTGTACATTTAATAAATTATCTGGTGGATTTTGGCTAAAGTTCCAAGTATAGTTTTTTCTTCCACGGGATTATACTTAAATAAAAAGTAGTGATGATTCAAATTGCTTTTAGCTTCTAATTTAATCTAGCTCATTTGTAATTCTGACATATTTGGGGATAAGGGTAATAATTCAATATTATTAATTAAGAATAAAAAAATAGCACTGACCGTCATCACTACCCAAATCTGGCTTAATAGTCCAGGAACAGGTGATGTTAGAAGCTCTTGGTACATAAATAGCAATTGCCTAAGGAATGAAATGCATTAATTTTAAAGTAGACTTATTAATGTTTTACTTATTTTTATTTAATTTTGCAAATTTTAAAACCACTGTTTTCTTATTACTCAGTAAATTCCTTAAAGGCAAATATATTTTTGAATCAGCCACCAATTCCAAGCACAGTGCTTTGCTTATTCTACTATTCTACGAGATAATTACTGAATGAATGAATTATTAAATGGCTTGGTTAGTTACTAATAATGCAATTTGAAATTCTTCTTCCTACCCTTTTGTTTTCTTTTGCTCATCTAAGGCACCCAACTCTTTTTCAGACATTTTCCATACCTTTTTGGATTCCCAAATGTATCCCAAGTATGGAAATGAGAAATACCCAATAGGTAGGTGATTAAATTAGATCACATATTTAAAGCTGGAAAGAACTTTAAAGGTTTAGCCTAATTTTCTCATTTTGCAGAGTAAGAAACTGAGACTCAAGGAAGTTAAAAAATATTCTCAGGGTCATGGAGTTAGTAAGTAGCAAAGCTATGATGAAAACCAGTTCTTTGATTCTAAATCCAGTTATCTTTCCACTGTACCATGTAGTCTCCAAGACTTGTTCAAAGTAATGAGAAGCAGTGTCTAGAATTCAGGTTTCTTGAGTCTTTTTACAATTCCTATTCCTCTAATACTCTTTGCTGAGCTAACTTCAAGGAACTAGCCCCAGAATATCCCCTACTTGAGAAGAGACGATCCTTAAGGACAAGGACAAGGACAAAGATTATTTCATTTTTGTGTACTGAGGCTTTTGGAGCATGACCAGATAAACTAACATAGAGATTCCCTGAAAAGCTTGCCTAGGTATGCCAGGATCTCCTAAGACTATACTCTCTGTCCTCTAACGTGGGTGATTGGCTATTTAAATCCATTACAGATTTAAAAACTGGTCAGCCTGAAATAATCCCTCTTTTTCTGGTTTATGCTTTTTCCCACAGTTCATTTCAATGTGGATGCCATGAACTGAACTAGTAAGAAAGAAAAGATTTCAGGAATTCCCCTGTTTTCCCTCTCTTTTACAGCAGTGTCTCTGAGAAATGGATCTGGAAATGTTTCTTTTTGTTTCATTTGTCCCTCTTAGTTTTAGGTGTAGGCAGTTATCCCCCGGAGATCAAGAGTTCTAGCCACAGTGATCTTTGAGCCAAGATTGCAGGCCCGGTGTTACAAGCTGCCAGCCAGTTCAACAGGGAAGCCCTAGAGAAGTCCAGGTGCCTAAGACTTTAGCACAAGAGGGATCTGGATTTAGAACTGGCACTCAAAGAAATAAAATGAGGCAGCACAGTACAGTGGACATAGAGCTGGCCTGGAGTCAAGTAGATCTGGGGCTAAGTAGAGACTCTAACATGTGCTGGCTCTGTAACATTAGGCAAGTCACTGCTTGGTGAACCAGGAAACTCTTTATGACTATATATTGGAGAGCAGTTTTCATTCTGAAAGTAGTTTTGACTTCAAGGATCCTCCTGAAAGTTTCTTAGGGACCCTCAGGAGTCTTTGGACCACACCAAAAACCTAGAGGAAGTTCCTTTAGAGATGTTAGAATAGAGTCTATGACTGAATTATTGAAAGGCATAGACAAAACTCATACCAAATTTGGGTTGTAACTATGAGACCACAGTGCCACTGAAATGCTGAAATGTTATAGAGGTTAAATATTTTATTTGTAAATTTCATATTTGTAAAATACCATCTCATTAAGAAACATAAACCCCAAAGATCACAAATGCTTTTTTACCTGCACATTTTCAACTGTGTGCTTCTAATCTCTGTCTCTGCCACTTGGTTACTTAGTACTACCTTAACAGCACAAAGCTTTTGTAGATCTGGAGGGCTGATGAAGAACAGGGACTCTTTCCCAGAGACACTCATATTTTCTGCTGACTGCATCAGTGAGCAACCTAGTCTTTTAAAATGAGAAAAGTAGTAAACTACCTGATCAACAACAGGAAGAACCAAAATTCTAGAAATGTATGGTTACTTCTATTCACAATATTATGTTGGTATAAAGCCAACTAGAAAGTTAATAAAATTCAGAGTTCAATATTGAAATTTTTTCTTTAAACTTTTCACTGAAAGTTCAGAATCTTAATAATACAAAATCAATCAAAGAAATTTTAATGTATGTGAAAAGATTAAAGTCTTATAGTTATTTACTATATACTAAACAATGATTAATGAACAAAGGGTAAGCTTAGTTTGTGAGACCTACTTCTATAATTCTTTTTATTTTCTTCTCCATTTTGTTGTTCAGTCTTTTTTTTCAGTTCTGTCCTACTCTTTGTAACCACATTTAGGTTTTCTTGGCAAAGATACTGGAGTGCTCGCCACTTCCTACTGTAATTAATTTTAAATATAGGCCAAAATTGCCTCATTCAAGGATTATGATAAATTTCCAATAGATTGAAACATGGGCACCTAGGTGGCATAACAGATAAATGGTTGGTTAGGAGTCAGGAAAACTTGACTTTATATCCTGCCTGAGATACTTACTAGGCATATGGTCTTAAGCAATTCGCTTAACCTTTCTTCAATTTCCTCATCTATAAAATGGGGGTATTAATTGTACCTACCTTATAGCATATTTAAATTTATTTGTAAATCTTAAAGTGTTATAAAATGGCTAGCTATTATTATTATTATTAGGACACCTATATGGCATAATAAATAGAAGACTGGGCCTTAAGTCTGGAAGATTCATCTTCCCAAGTTCAAATCTGGCCTCAAACATTTACTAGCTATGTGACCGTGGACAAAGTCATTTAACTCTCATCAAGTATTCATCTATAAAATAAGCTAGAGAAGGAAATGGCAAACTATTCCAGTATCTCTGCCAAGAAAACTTCAAATGAAGTCATGTAGACTTGATCAAGACTGAACAACAGCAAAAACATTATTATTATTCTGATAGCAGCCTGCACAGAACATTATTGCACAGGGCTACTTTAGGCGTTTCTTGGAAAATTATCACTCAGAAGCTTTCATATGACCTGAGAAGTTCAAGATCCCAATGTCTTTAAATTTTAACTAAAGTCCCATCTTCTACAAGAAGTTTTTCCCGGTCCTTTTTAATCTTATTGCCTTTCCTTTGAGTACTCCCAATTTATCCTATACATATCTTCTTTGTATATAATTCTTTAAATGTTGTCTTTTGCCATTAGACTGTGAGCTTTTTAGAGCAGACTCTTTTTGCCTTTCCTTCTATTCCCAAATAGTACAGTGCCAGTCATATGGTAGGTGCTTAATAAATGCTTGGTTTTGATGCAATGTTTTAATCTCCATAACCATAACCTAACCTAACACACACACACACATTTCAGATGCTTCAGGTCACCACTAGTCTCAAAAGAAATATATATATATATATATATATATATATATATATGAAGGCTTTTAATTTCAAATATTTAATTTCAGAAATGTCAATTTTCTGCCCCTATTTCTATGCCCATTATCACTGTGGTCAAGTGTGAAGGCTAAAGTTTGTTAGTTTGTTGTTAATTAACAGGTAAAATGCAAAATACTCTGAAAATATGCATCAAGGATGAGTCTTAAATCTCACAGCACTACCCTCACCACAATCCAAAGTAGACCTTTCCACAACTGCAGGGGGGGGGGGGGGGGGTGTTTGACCAATGAGGCACTGCCTTTGGCGGAGTAGAGGGGGGTACAGATTTCGGGAGCAGGAAGGAGATCCCAGAGGCTAACCTAGTGCAGCTCCTTCATTTCCGGAAGGAAAGAATTGAGGCCCAGTTAGGTGTGGGGACTGGCCTTGGGTCGCACAGCAGGACAGAGCAGCCACGACTAGAATCCGGGTCCTCAGATTCCGGATGCCAAATCCTCCCTGCTGCAAGAGCAAAGATGCTCCCCACCACCCCTACCCGTTCTCTTTAAGTCCGGCGGCCTTACACTTCCGTCTGGGAGAGAAAAGGACGAAGTCTGACAGGAACCTGCCAGCCTGAAGCCCAGAAGGGAACAAAAGCGCCACTGTGTAGCTACCAGAGCCCGCCCACGGCTCTGCGCATGCGCTCCCAAGCCAGGCTGGGTCTTCACAGGCTGACCGCGTGCCTTGCCTTCCCTGGACCTTCTAGACTGGGTTCCTGGGCTCAGAGACTCTTCCTGTTCTGCCCTGCCCACTGTGGTTGGGGCCAGGGCGACTTCTTTTTCCCTTCTCAGTAGTTTGACCATGGGAAAAGGGCAAGACATCTCTCTGTTTACTTTGATCTAGCCCTGGTTTGAAGTATGTCGTACTTCCTGTTTCCCTGGGAGTAATGGAGGGTCAAATTGCCCATGTAGCCCAGCCCATACCTGAAAAATAATTGGCTCCAAAACCCTACCCAGGGTGGCCATCCAGCCTCTCCTAGGAGAGTTCTCTCCCTGTGTGGTTTGGGGTAGAGATGTGGGAGAGGGGAGAACTTTCTCATTCCTAAGGCAACTAATTCTTCTTTTGAGTGGCCCTCATCAAACAAAAACAATTATTACTGTAGCATTTATATAAAGCTTTAAGATTTGCAAAAGGATGCATAACTGTTATACATCCTCACAACTCCATGCTTATAATCCCAGTTTTACTGATAAAGAAACTGAGGCTGAGAGAGGTTAAGTGATGACTTGTCCAGATTACAGAACTTCTACCTATTACTACAATTTGAAATAGAGTCAGCAAGAAGTGAGGTTCAGAGTAAGGGCCAGGGCTGAGGTAACTTGCTGGTCCAGGAGTTGGGAAGACTTGGATTCAAATGTAACCTAAGACACTAATGGTATGAAAGGCAAGTCTATTGTCAGCCTCCATTTCCTTTACAGTGATAATAATAACCAGTATCTATCAGGCAGGTTTGTCAGGAAATCAAATATTTATAAAGTGCTTAGCACAATACCTAGCACATAGTAGGTGCTCAGTAAATACTATTTACTTTCCTTCCCCACTCATGGCAACCTCTCAAACTACCCTATTAAACATAGTGAACATGAATGGAACTGCTCTAAACAAAATAATATCACTGATGTAGCCTAGGATTGCATTCCTCTACTGAAGTCCCTCTCTGATGTCTCAGTGCTCTATTGTTTCATATAGTGCTCTATTGTTTCATTGTGGTATAGAAGTGACCTTGGGTTCTTGAAAGCTAGACTAGGGGAATATAAATTTAGAAAGGTCCAACCGTGGTGGGAAAACTCTAGGCAAGGACCCCATAATTCTATCATGTATCTTCTGAGGTCCAATCTAAAAAAATATGGAGAAGCTCATCAGCAAGTTGACCATGGGGTGATTAATTTTTGGATCACAATAAATCCTGATTACTATCTGATCTCCAGTGTTAGCAGCCTACTTATTGAAGTTACCATGAAAGACATACTTTAATAATTCTGAATACTGACTTCCGGTTAAGATGGCGGCTTAGAGAAAGCTGAAGTTCAGATCTCCGGAAAACCCTTCCCGACCGATCTCAAACTAGAAGCTCCTAAGGCGCCGAAATTCAAAACGATCAACAGCACAGACCCTGGGAACCCTCCTCCTGGACCTGGACCCGGTTCAAAAGGTACGGCTCCCCTTAAAAGCCAGAACCCGAGATCACTCGGACCTCAGGGGTAGGAGCGCAGAGTCCAAGGCTCCCGGAAGCGGCAGCCGCGCCAGGCTCAGAGAGCAGGGTCTGAGGAACAACAACCCTCAGGGTCTTCTACCCAAGTCCCAGTCCGGGTGAAAGTTACTGCCTGGGGCTTCCGCTGCAAAGAGCTGGTCGGTCCTGGGGAAAGTTACTGCCTGGGGCCTCCGCTGCAGAGAGCTGGTCAAAACAACAGCAACCCTCAGGGCGGGCAAGACAGCCTCACGGGCTGGATCCTGCTATCCAAGTCTCAGTGAAAGTCTGTGCTCTCGGAGCTTGGGGAAGCGGCAGCCCATCCCCCCGCAGGCCGACGAAACAGCCTCACGGCCAGCGATTCTGAAGGCAACTTCCGGAAATCGAGCCAGGGGGAGAGTGTGGCCTCGTGGTCCGACCCTTCCATTCCAGTTCCAGTGAGGCATATTCAGTTTAACCCAGGGAAAGCTCATAGAACTATCTGCCCAGGACTAAAGCCCCTGAACACCAGAAAGAGACAAGAAAAACTAATCCTCCACATTCAGAGATGACAAACTCCACAGAACCACAGAAGCCCCAAAATACCAAGAAAAATAAGAAGAAAGGGGCGACTTTGGACACATTCTATGGAGCCAAAATACAAAATACAGAGCAGACAGAAGATAATATAAAAGAAAATGCTCCAAAACCTTCCAAAGGAAATGGAAACTCTCCACAAACCTATGAAGAATTTGAATCAGAAATGACCAAAAAGATGGAAGCCTTCTGGGAGGAAAAGTTGGAAATAATGCAAAAGAAATTCACGCATCTACAAAACCAGTTTGACCAAACTGTAAAAGAAAACCAGGCTTTAAAGGCCAGAATCAGGCAGCTGGAAGACAATGATCGTGTAAAAGAGCAAGAATCAATAAAGCAAAGCCAAAATACCAAGAAATTAGAAGAGAACATAAAATATCTCACCGACAAGGTGATAGATCTGGAAAATAGGGGGAGAAGGGATAATTTAAGAATAATTGGACTCCCAGATAAGCCAGAAATAAACACCAAACTGGACATGGTGATACAAGATATAATCAAAGAAAATTGCCCAGAGATTCTAGAACAAGGGGGCAATACATCCACTGACAGAGCTCACAGAACACCTTCTACACTAAACCCCCAAAAGACAACTCCCAGGAATGTAATTGCCAAATTCCAAAGCTATCAAACAAAAGAAAAAATCCTACAGGAAGCCAGAAAAAGACAATTTAGATATAAAGGAATGCCAATCAGGGTCACCCAAGACCTTGCAAGTTCTACTCTGAATGATCGTAAGGCATGGAACATGATCTTCAGAAAGGCCAGAGAGCTGGGTCTCCAACCAAGAATCAGCTACCCAGCAAAACTGACTATATACTTCCAAGGGAAAGTATGGGCATTCAACAAAATAGAAGACTTCCAACTTTTTGCAAAGAAAAGACCAGAGCTCTGTGGAAAGTTTGATACCGAAAATCAAAGAGCAAGGAATACCTGAAAAGGTAAATATTAAGGAAAGGGGAAAAATGTTATCTTCTTTTACTCAAACTCTCTTCTATAAGGACTACATTTATATCAACCTATGTATACTAATATGTGGGGAAAATGTAATGTATAAATAGGGGGTAAAGAAAGACCAAATAGAATAATGGTTCTCACACAAAGATTCACAGGGGAAGGGGAGGGGAAGAAAACTCCTATAAGAAGGAGAGGAAGAGAGGGGGGGGGTTTACTTAAACCTCAATCTCAGGGAAATCAACTCTGAGAGGGAAAAACATCCAGATCCATTGGGATCTTGAATTCTATCTTACCCAACAAGGGTAAGGAGAAGGGAAAACCAAGGGGGGGAGGGGGAGAGGGAGAACAAAAAGGGAGGGAAAGAGAGGGGGGAGGGGGAGGGAACAAAAAGGGAGGGACTAAAAAGGGAAACATCAAGGGAGGGGACAAGGGGGACTGATTCAAAGTAAATCACTGGACTAAAAGGTAGAGCCGAAGAAGAAAAGGTTAGAATTAGGGAAGGCAATCAAAATGCCAGGGAGTCCACAAATGACAATCATAACTTTGAACGTGAATGGGATGAACTCACCCATAAAACGTAGACGAATAGCAGAATGGATTAGAATCCAAAACCCTACCATATGTTGTCTTCAAGAAACACACATGAGGCGGGTTGACACCCACAAGGTCAGAATTAAAGGATGGAGTAAGACCTTCTGGGCCTCAACTGATAGAAAGAAGGCAGGAGTGGTAATCATGATATCTGATAAAGCCAATGCAAAAATAGACCTGATCAAAAGGGATAGGGAAGGTAATTATATTTTGTTAAAAGGGACTCTAGACAATGAGGAAATATCATTAATCAACATGTATGCACCAAATAATATAGCACCCAAATTTCTAATGGAGAAACTAGGAGAATTGAAGGAAGAAATAGACAATAAAACCATACTAGTGGGAGACTTAAACCAACCATTATCAAATTTAGATAAATCAAATCAAAAAATAAATAAGAAAGAGGTAAAAGAAGTGAATGAAATCTTAGAAAAATTAGAATTAATAGACATATGGAGAAAAATAAATAGGGATAAAAAGGAATACACCTTCTTCTCAGCACCACATGGCACATTCACAAAAATTGACCATACATTAGGTCACAGAAACATAGCACACAAATGCAAAAAAGCAGAAATAATGAATGCAGCCTTCTCAGATCACAAGGCAATAAAAATAATGATTAGTAATGGTACATGGAAAACCAAATCTAAAACCAATTGGAAATTAAACAATATGATACTCCAAAACCGTTTAGCTAAAGAAGAAATCATAGAAACAATTAATAATTTCATCAAGGAAAATGACAATGGCGAAACATCCTTTCAAACCTTTTGGGATGCAGCCAAAGCGGTAATCAGAGGCAAATTCATATCCCTGAAAGCTCATATTAACAAACAAGGGAGAGCAGAGATCAATCAATTGGAAATGCAATTGAAAAAACTCGAAAGCGATCAAATTAAAAACCCCCAGCAGAAAACCAAATTAGAAATCCTAAAAATTAAGGGAGAAATTAATAAAATCGAAAGTGATAGAACTATTGATTTAATAAATAAGACAAGAAGCTGGTACTTTGAAAAAACAAACAAAATAGACAAAGTACTGGTCAATCTAATTAAAAAAAGGAAGGAAGAAAAGCAAATTCACAGCATTAAAGATGAAAAGGGGGACAGCACCTCCAATGAGGAGGAAATTAAGGCAATCATTAGAAATTACTTTGCCCAATTATATGGCAATAAATACACCAATTTAGGAGAAATGGATGAATATATACAAAAATACAAACTGCCTAGACTAGCAGAAGAGGAAATAGAATTCTTAAATAATCCCATATCAGAAATTGAAATCCATCAAGCCATCAAAGAACTTCCTAAGAAAAAATCCCCAGGGCCTGATGGATTCACCTGTGAATTCTATCAAACATTCAGAGAACAGTTGACCCCAATACTATACAAACTATTTGACATAATAAGCAAAGAGGGAGTTCTACCAAACTCCTTTTACGACACAAACATGGTACTGATTCCAAAACCAGGCAGGTCAAAAACAGAGAAAGAAAACTATAGACCAATCTCCCTAATGAATATAGATGCAAAAATTTTAAATAGGATACTAGCAAAAAGACTCCAGCAAGTGATCAGAAGGATCATTCACCATGATCAAGTAGGATTCATACCAGGGATGCAGGGCTGGTTCAACATTAGGAAAACCATCCACATAATTGACCACATCAACAAGCAAACTAGCAAGAACCACATGATTATCTCAATAGATGCAGAAAAAGCCTTTGATAAAATACAACACCCATTCCTATTAAAAACACTAGAAAGCATAGGAATAGAAGGGTCATTCCTAAAAATAATAAACAGTATATATCTAAAACCAACAGCTAATATCATCTGCAATGGGGATAAACTAGATGCATTCCCAATAAGATCAGGAGTGAAACAAGGATGCCCATTATCACCTCTACTATTTGACATTGTACTAGAAACACTAGCAGTAGCAATTAGAGAAGATAAAGAAATTGAAGGTATCAGAATAGGCAAGGAGGAGACCAAGTTATCACTCTTTGCGGATGACATGATGGTCTACTTAAAGAATCCTAGAGATTCAACCAAAAAGCTAATTGAAATAATCAACAACTTTAGCAAAGTTGCAGGATACAAAATAAACCCACATAAATCATCAGCTTTTCTATATATCTCCAACACAGATCAGCAGCAAGAACTAGAAAGAGAAATCCCATTCAAAATCACCTTAGACAAAATAAAATACCTAGGAATCTATCTCCCAAGACAAACACAGGAACTATATGAACACAACTACAAAACACTCGCCACACAACTAAAACTAGACTTGAACAATTGGAAAAACATTAACTGCTCATGGATAGGACGAGCCAATATAATAAAAATGACCATCCTACCCAAACTTATTTATCTATTTAGTGCCATACCCATTGAACTACCAAAATACTTCTTCACTGATTTAGAAAAAACCATAACAAAGTTCATTTGGAAGAACAAAAGATCAAGGATATCCAGGGAATTAATGAAAAAAAACACATATGATGGGGGCCTTGCAGTCCCTGACCTAAAACTATATTACAAAGCAGCAGTCATCAAAACAATTTGGTACTGGCTAAGAAACAGAAAGGAAGATCAGTGGAATAGACTGGGGGAAAACGACCTCAGCAAGACAGTATACGATAAACCCAAAGATCCCAGCTTTTGGGACAAAAATCCACTATTCGATAAAAACTGCTGGGAAAATTGGAAGACAGTGTGGGAGAGACTAGGAATAGATCAACACCTCACACCCTACACCAAGATAAATTCAAAATGGGTGAGTGACTTAAACATAAAGAAGGAAACCATAAGTAAATTGGGTAAACACAGAATAGTATACATGTCAGACCTTTGGGAGGGGAAAGGCTTTAAAACCAAGCAAGATATAGAAAGAATCACAAAATGTAAAATATATAATTTTGACTACATCAAACTAAAAAGCTTTTGTACAAACAAAACCAATATAACTAAAATCAGAAGGGAAACAACAAATTGGGAAAAAATCTTCATAGAAACCTCTGACAAAGGTTTAATTACTCATATTTATAATGAGCTAAATCAATTGTACAAAAAATCAAGCCATTCTCCAATTGATAAATGGGCAAGGGAAATGGATAGGCAGTTCTCAGATAAAGAAATCAAAACTATTAACAAGCACATGAAGAAGTGTTCTACATCTCTTATAATCAGAGAGATGCAAATCAAAACAACTCTGAGGTATCACCTCACACCTAGCAGATTGGCTAACATAACAGCAAAGGAAAGTAATGAATGCTGGAGGGGATGTGGCAAAGTAGGGACATTAATTCATTGCTGGTGGAGTTGTGAACTGATCCAACCATTTTGGAGGGCAATTTGGAACTATGCCCAAAGGGCGACAAAAGAATATCTACCCTTTGACCCAGCCATAGCACTGCTGGGTCTGTACCCCAAAGAGATAATGGACACAAAGACTTGTACAAAAATATTCATAGCTGCGCTCTTTGTGGTGGCCCAAAACTGGAAAACGAGCGGATGCCCATCAATTGGGGAATGGCTGAACAAACTGTGGTATATGTTGGTGATGGAATACTATTGTGCTCAAAGGAATAACAAAGTGGAGAAGTTCCATGGAGACTGGAACAACCTCCAGGAAGTGATGCAGAGCGAGAGGAGCAGAACCAGGAGAACATTGTACACAGAGACTAATACACTGTGGTATAATCGAACGTAATGGACTTCTCCATTAGGGGCGGCGTAATGTCCCTGAACAACTTTCAGGGATCCAGGAGAAAAAAAACACCATTCATAAGCAAAGGATAAACTATGGGAGTGGAAACACCGAGAAAAAGCAACTGCTTGAATACAGAGGTTGAGGGGACATGACAGAGGATAGACTTTAAATGAACACTCTAATGCAAATACCATCAACAAAGCAATGGGTTCAAATCAAGAAAACATCTAATGCCCAGTGGACTTACGCGTCGGCTATGGGGGGTGGGGGGGAGGAAAAGAAAATGATCTATGTCTTTAACGAATAATGCTTGGAAATGATCAAATAAAATATATTTAAAAAAAAAAAAAATAATTCTGAATACTGAATCTGTCCCAGGTGAACATATAGGAGCAATAGAACAAAATTAAAGAGGCAACCCACGAAAGTTGTGGCAGAACTTTTCTGAAAACATATAAATTGACTAACACCACATTAAAATAAATAATACAAGGTCAAGGCTGTAATAACTAGATTAAAATTTTGCAGAACATAATCTATAGTAGATAACTACAGCCCCTCTTCTTGCATGGCCCATCACCACTTTGTCTCCAACATGGAATGGTCCTTGAAGAAGTTATCTAAGTGTTCTATAAAGATCTTTTGTACAGCTATCTAACTAGGGACAGTAGAGTAATAACAAATGTTTACACAAGGTCAGACAAGATGAAATAGAAAGAGATACACTAGAACAGTGATGATGAACCTATGGCACAGGTGCAAAAGAAGACACACAACGCTCTTTATGAGCACGTGGTTGCCCAGCCACCACCACCACCCCCATCCCCCAGAGTTCATTACTAGAAAGGCAGAGGGACTCAGGCAGAGCTGCTCCCTTCCCCCTCTCCACTAGCCCTGATGACATTTTTTCACATGACCCGCCCCTCTGTCCAGCAGCCCAATGGGAGCACTTTATCCCTCCCTAGTAGGGGGTAAAGAGGTGCAGGGCACACCAGATACTTGGTAGGGAAGAGGGACATAACACATAGTTTCTGGGGAGGGTGGGCACAGTACTCAGTCTGGGGAGTGTAGTGGGGGCCAGGCCCAGCACTCCATCTCTAAAAGGTGTCCATCACTGCACTAGAACAAAGAACAGTTCAATAGATATCCCTACCATGAGAAAGTAAGGGATTACAAGGATAACTGTGTATTAAGTACTTTGAAAAATACATATTTACTAGAATAGACTTAGTTTTTTTTGTCACTTCTTGTTGATACTTTTTTGAGAAAAGTAATTTTTAGTTAGACTTTTTTTTGTCCTCTTTTTGCTACTGATTTTCTTGAGAAGAATGATTTTGTTTACTTGTCTCTCCTAGTCTTGAAGAGATACTCAGAGATAACTCCCCCACTTCCCTCTCTTTTCCCCAGATAAGTCTGTCTTTTTTTTTTTTGAGATCTGCGAGGCTTAGAAGTTCTATTTCTTTTTCTGCTTCCCAGAAACTCCAATATACCCCAGCTACAAAGATTCAACAGTCCCCCAGGGCAAGGTATCTATCTGTATTGTTATTTTCTGGGAGATACTTATGCTGAAAATGCAGCCTCCACTTCTGTCCCCAATATTTTTTTTTCTGGGTGGATAGACCTTCTCTTCATGAATCATAGCCATTTGTCTCCCTTCTATGTGTCTTTTCTGTCTAGAATACGTGGGGATTTATTAGGAGATGTAAAGCAAAGGAATGAATGATTGAAGTAAAGTTTGTTTTTATGAAAAATTATTTGCATATTTGTCTGTGAGTTATTCCTCCTATATGAGCAGGGTGTATTTGGATTCTCTATTCTTAATAAATTTGTACTCCTGTTTTCAACAAAATACTGTGACTATATTGTTGGATATAATCTATCAAGGTGAACTACCACTGACAAAGTTAAACATTCCAAGTTCATGATATTCTTAGAATATAGGTAAAAGTAGGATTCAACAAAGAAAAGAGAAGTTTTTATCTACATTGGTGGAGGGAATTTCCATATGGATGAAATCACAGTTCCTTTAGCTAAGAGAAATTGAAGTAAGGTATAATGGTTTTCTGGGTAGTTTTGTCACAATAATAGTTCATATTGAACTTGCAGTCGGCTAAAACTCCTTTATTTTTACATAAACTATTTTTTAGCTCCTTCACACTTTGTGCTCTCTCAATCGATTCTTAAATTCTTTGAATGTAATTGTAGGATTTTGCCTTCGATGGTTAATTTTTTTTTTTAAACCCTTTCCTTCTGTCTTGGAGTCAATACTGTGTATTGGCTCCAAGGCAGAAGAGTGGTAAGGGCTAGGCAATGGGGATTAAGTGACTTGCCCAGGGTCACACAGTTGGGAAGTGTCTGAGGCCAGATTGGAACCGAGGACCTCCCGTCTCTAGGCCTAGCTCTCAATCCACTGAGCTACCCAGCTGCCCCCCAATGATTTATTTTTAATAATACCAAAATATTTGTATTCCTGAGTCCCAAATTGAGGCTCAAAATCTTCCCACATTTGTTTGTAGGGAATTCAGAGATATGTCCCACTTTAAGAATCTTCCACTGAAGGAAGATGGAAGATTAAGATATGAAGTTCTATCTAGCTTACCAATTCAAGCTAGATGTACCCATATATATAGCTCTAATGAGACCTTTCACTTCTCATTAAGATTCACTGGAGAAGAACACTCATGACAGAGTAGAAATGGATTTTACCCCCTCAGTAGTTGGAAACTTGAGATGTCTACATGACTAACCTGCTGTCATCAGGGATGAAGAGGAGTTGAGAGTTTCAATGGATCATCTCCTCATTGGCTATTCACCAGTTAGACATGATGTCCAAGGGAAGGCTAAATAATGAGCTTCTGAAAGTGTCTATTTATGGTTCCACAAGAGGGGACTTTGGGGTTTTGATTATCATTGGAAACAGGGGACAGTGCAGGAGAAATGAATGATCAGACCTGACACCATGAGGAAGGTCCCCATCCCTTTCTGTTCTCCTTGGGCCTTAGTTTTTTACTTTTTATATAATGATTCTGAGATAAATTAAACTAGTTTAAATCACTACAAAATTTTTTTAACCATTCATTTATTGGTTAAGCTAAGACTAATTAATAAATTGATAGCCTGACCCAGAAGCCAATCTCTAGGAATATTTAATTGTCATATATCTTTGTCTGTATTAACTTAAATCTTGTTTGATTTTGTCCATTGTGTTAGCTTTCCAATTATTATATTAATTGTGAGATTTGTCAAATCAGCTTTCCAAGATCTTTTTGTAAACTAATTCTATCATTCCATTATAACTTGGAGGCTCTGACTCACTCACCAGAGCCAGGCTCACTGGATCTCCCTTAGATGTTCTAAAATCCCCTGGGGGGAGTGGAGGTTAGAGTATCTTTCTTCTTTACTGGGACTCTTGACTCAAGGCTTCCTTGTCTATGTTTTCAATACAGTTAGGGGTGCATGATTAAGCTCCAGCTCCATTTAACCACTTAGCATTAACTTTTTCATCCTTACTTTCAGTTTTAACATCTATACTATGAAAAGAGAGTAAATCCTTATTTGCTTATGGCAGGATGTTCTTGGCACCATCAAAAGTTACAGCACCAGAAATCATATTTTTTTTCAGTGAAAATGGCACTAAGGGAGATGCATTGCCCTGTAAGGATCATGGGGCCTATGCTGAAATTCCCATGTTTCAAAAAACAGTGAAAGAGCCACCACAGAGGCCATTTAGTTTACCTCCACCATTTTACTAGATGTTCTCCATAGACTTTTCAAGGTACATTTCTTATACATCATCATGATTCTCCCAGAAGCAAGTTTTCCAGCATCTTCCAGAAGGAGAGCTTTCATCAGATAAACAAGTTGATGGGATCTGTGTGTGTGCCAAAGCCATATAATACTAAATGTTATCTATCCCTCCCAGGTTTGTATCAACAACCAATGTGGTACTCATGTCATTGTGTCTTCATTCAAGTGATGATAAAAAAAAAATGGAATGTGATTAAGCACATACTGGCATCATTTAAAATGTGAATATTCAGCCAGTTTAAAATCTACTATGTTCAGGTATGAGTAATTTAAGATTTAGTTATGTTGGACTTCCCATTTGTGGTTTTCTTGGCAAAGATACTAGAGTGTGTGGGTTTTTAAATTAATAATCAATAACTAAATATTATATTTTTAACATTTTATTAATAATAACTAAAACAAAAGAACTGCCTGGATTCAGCCTGGTCATAAGTTCAAAAAAGCACAAAGGAGGGGTTACAGCCACCTAAATACAATCACACAAAATGTGGGGATGCAGGAAAATGGAATTTTGGGAAAAAACTAAAGGATTTGGGGGGGATGAATTCCAAAGGCTCAAAATCTCCATTTATACATATCTCCCTGTGATCCTATTGGGAAACCAGTTTCCCCAAAAGAATCATGGAAACATAATCAACTTAAAAATTGCAATAATTTATGGATAAGAGGAAAAGGGAACAAAAACAACGATTACTAGGTTGACAAAAAGCCAATTTGGGGGCAGTCCCCTTTGGCATAAGAGTACACATTCAAAACAAAGTCATTTCAACCCCCCATAGTTCAATTCGCATTCCAAAGTTCACTCTTGATCCTCTGGTACAGCATGTGGTCTCTGCAGGCATCTATCTTCATGGGGCATTCTGGATTCTGGGAGGTAGCAAGTTTCTTATCCTAAAATTGCTTAAGTTTAAATCAAAGTATACAACAATAACTTGGCCCCCCTGAGATGAAAAATAACAAACAGAGGAATCACTCAGGGATGAATGGCTGTGATATGAGGTATATGAATAAATTTGCAAAAGAAAATAAAAAACATGAAAAAATCCAACTAAAAGAGAAAAATAACTTGTGGATATAATACAAAATGTAAAAGTCTTCTGTCTAAAAGGAAATCTAAGTAAAGGAAAAACAAATCTATAACAGGTCCTTGAATTAGGGCCCAATTAAAATGATTTAAGAAATTATGCACTACCCAATCAGTAGTCAGGACTATAGAAAGTTTGCCATACTATGAAAGACAGAAAAGGGACTAGATTATAGGAGCCAGGTAGGAGCCAAATTTGAGATAGTTGGTAGAATGTGGGACAAGGAAGACCTGCCTTTAACTCATGTTAAACAGCTGCAACCTCGAACCCCAAATAAGTTAAAGTCCTCTTGTCTTGGCTCAAAATTACATCAATCCCACCAGTATTGGTTCATCTCTTTGACCTTGTGCTTAATTGACCCTGTGCAGTTTAGCTTTGTGCTTCTTTGGCACTGTGCAATGGCTCTTTTTGTTTTCTCTTATTCTGGAATCAAACAGAATCATTTAGCAAAGTCCCATAAAAAATTTTTTTTAAACAATCAGTGCATCATTTTTATAGTCTAAAGCTTTTTGGGTATGCATTAATATTAGAACAACTGTATTTAAAACTTCTATTACTGCAAAATAAAAAAAATTTAAAGAAAAATTTTCTCAATACTATTGACACGTGCTTCAAATACAAAAAGGAGAGAAAAATAAAACTCAGATACTATATTGCACATGCAATGAAAAGTTGTTTTAAGAAAGTTTTAAAAATCAAAAATACAATGATATAAACAAAAGTACAGGCAGGCAGTACAGTCAAAATCCTTTTCACCAATCCCAATAGACATCTTCACTATTATAGGGGGAGAATAAACTCAAAATAGTTAGCAATAAACTTCCAGATCTTTTCTAAAGTTTCTTTCCCTTCCCCCCATATTTATTATCCATTTAGATTTCTTTTGTCACCGCTCTGAATTTCTGCATAGAAGCACAGGGCAGAATCTCCACTCTGCAAGTTGGGAGCAGTTAGGACTTTTGGAACTTTGTCAAATATTTCAGGTTGGTTTGTAGTTTAAGCAGGCTAGCATGTGGCATATTATTGAGGAAAAGGAAATAAAATGGGAAATCTCCAAGGAAAATAAAATAAATATATAGTTTAAAATCAGCCATGTGCGAGTACAAAATGATTTCCAGAATAAAACAGTAACACAGTAGATAAGGCACATTTAATGAAGTACCAAAGTCCCCAAAATTCACAACAGCCCAGTTAATTACAATAGCAAACAAACCAACTATCATATTTCACATAGTTGCTGTATGACATAAAAAAACCCTATGAACTGATGGATATTTGTCACAATTTTTACAGATGTAGCAAATCTCTCAACCTTGGCAAACATATTTTTAACATATTTTTAAACAAAGTAAAACTTATTTGGGACTAGAACATCATCAAGAAATCAAGATTGTTCTGTTGGAAGTAAATTAAAATGAAGAGTTTTATAGGAGCTCTTTTTTCCTGCTTCCTGATATATATAAACACCTTGGTAGGAACATTTATTTGTTTCTCTACCTTTAATACAACATTCTTTATAATATATATATAAAATCATCCATTCAGAAACCACTAGTTATGTAAAATTATTTCTGAATACCCCTTAAAATTCTTAGCTTATTAAATCCTCTAAAGGTTGTATATAATTTAACCAGTTTTGTTGAAATCCATCCATCCTCATCTTTGTGAAAATTAACAAAGGCAGCATGTGATTGCCAATGGATCTAGTGACAAGGGTTTTAGGCAAGATGTTCATAGGCTTATACAGTGATATTTTGTTCTTCAGCAGAGGTAAAGGTACAAATTAAAGATCAATATAGGCAAAACATAGTAGCTTAAAATGATTAAGTATTACAGAAAGGTATTGACTAGATTAATACAGATAAACAAAAAAAATTTAAACCTTAAACATCTATCTGCTTCCTTTGAAGAGGGACAGAACTATGGGTATGGAATAATGCATATGCTACTGTCAAAACTAAGTTAATTTAAGAATTTGTTTTGCTGAAGTTCTTATTTCCATTTTTTCAAAAAATATTCTTTCTTATGTGTCCCATGTGATTCTCCTAATAGGAGATGGGTGGAAGGAATTATATATTTGTAAATAAAGATTAGATAAATACAAGAGGTTGCAATAAAAATTATAAGAAGTTTGTAAATGAAAAGTTTACTTATTTTACTGTGGGACTTTATATGAATATTATGAAATTTATTTGAGAAGCTGGAAGCAAGGACAATCTAAAAACAAAAGGTATTAACAAAAATCACAATATATGTAATATAAAGTTTACTAGTAAAATGGTTATTTTACCCTGGAATTTAAAAAGATGAAAATGTTACACAAACTAATTGAGAAGTTGAAAGAGGAAATGGTTAGTAATTAGAATTTTGTACCCCGGAACTCCATTTCCCAGAATCCCACTTTCTTTCTCATGTTGCATTTTTATGTTTTAGAGATAAAGTTTCTGTAACACTGCCCCCTCTTTTTTCTTCTCCTGAAAATGTGGTCAGGAAAAACTGCTCTTTAATCAGGCTCTACTTTTACTTTTGTTTCCTCTACTTCAAATGATCATTAATAAATCTTATAAATATAATAGTTGGAGTTATTGGATATTAATTTTAATCTTACATTTCTGTCAACCACCGAAGTTGGAAAAAGAATTCTCAATATTTTTAAAATTTAAATAATATTTTATTTGATCATTTCCAAGCATTATTCATTAAAGACAAAGATCATTTTCTTTTCCTCCCCCACACCCCCCATAGCCGACGCGTGATTCCACTGGGTGTCACATGTGTTCTTGATTCGAACCCATTTCCATGTTGTCAATATTTGCATTAGAGTTTCGTTTAGAGTCTCTCCTCTGTCATGTCCACTCAACCGTTGTAGTCAGGCAGTTGCTTTTCCTCGGTGTTTCCACTCCCATAGTTTATCCTTTGCTTATGAATAGTGTTTTTTCTCCTAGATCCCTGCAGATTGTTCAGGGACATTACACCACCACTAATGGAGAAGTCCATTACATTCGATTATACCACAGTGTATTAGTCTCTGTATACAATGTTCTCCTGGTTCTCCTCCTCTCACTCTGCATCACTTCCTGGAGGTCATTCCGGTCTCCATGGAATTCTTCCACTTTATTATTCCTTTTAGCACAATAGTATTCCATCACCAACATATACCACAATTTGCTCAGCCATTCCCCAATTGATGGGCATACCCTCGTTTTCCAGTTTTTGGCCACCACAAAGAGCGCAGCTATGAATATTTTTGTACAAGACTTTTTGTCCATTATCTCTTTGGGGTACAGACCCAGCAGTGCTATGGCTGGATCAAAGGGTAGACATTCTTTTATCGCCCTTTGGGCATAGTTCCAAATTGCCCTCCAGAATGGTTGGATCAGTTCACAACTCCACCAGCAATGAATTAATGTCCCTACTTTGCCACATCCCCTCCAGCATTCATTACTTTCCTTTGCTATCATGTTAGCCAATATGCTAGGTGTGAGGTGATACCTCAGAGTTGTTTTGATTTGCATCTCTCTGATTATAAGAGATTTAGAACACTTCTTCATGTGTTTATTAAGAGTTTTGATTTCTTTATCTGAGAACTGCCTATCCATGTTCCTTACCCATTTATCAATTGGAGAATGGCTTGATTTTTTGTACAATTGATTTAGCTCTTTATACATTTGAGTAATTAAACCTTTGTCAGAGGTTTCTATGAAGATTTTTTCCCAATTTGCTGTTTCCCTTCTGATTTTAGTTACATTGGTTTTGTTTGTACAAAAGCTTTTTATTTGATGTAGTCAAAATTATTTATTTTACATTTTGTGATTCTTTCTATGTCTTGCTTGGTTTTAAAGCTTTTCCCCTCCCAAAGGTCTGACATGTATACTATTCTGTGTTTACCCAATTTACTTATGGTTTCCTTCTTTATGTTTAAGTCATTCACCCATTTTGAATTTATCTTGGTGTAGAGTGTGAGGTGTTGATCCAAACCTAATCTCTCCCACACTGTCCTCTAATTTTCCCAGCAGTTTTTATCGAATAATGGATTTTTGTCCCAGAACCTGGGATCTTTGGGTTTATCGTATACTGTCTTGCTGAGGTCACTTGCCCCTGGTCTATTCCACTGATCTTCCTTTCTGTTTCTTAGCTAGTACCAAATTGTTTTGATGACTGCTGCTTTGTAATATAGTTTAAGGTCTGGGACTGCAAGGTCCCCATCATATGTGTTTTTTTCATTATTTCCCTGGATATCCTTGATCTTTTGTTATTCCAAATGAATTTTGTTATGGTTTTTTCTAAATCAGTAAAGAAATATTTTGGGAGTTCAATGGGTATGGCACTAAATAGATAGATGAGTTTGGGTAGGATGGTCATTTTTATTATATTGGCTCATCCTATCCATGAGCAGTTAATGTTTTTCCAATTGCTCAAGTCTAGTTTTAGTTGTGTGGACAGTGTTTTGTAGTTGTGTTCATATAGTTCCTGTGTTTGTCTCGGGAGATAGATTCCTAGGTAATTTATTTTGTCTAAGGTGATTTTGAATGGGATTTCTCTTTCTAGTTTTTGCTGCTGAGCTGTGTTGGAGATATATAGAAAAGCTGATGACTTATGTGGGTTTATTTTGTATCCTGCAACTTTGCTAAAGTTGTTGATTATTTCAATTAGTTTTTTGGTTGAATCTCTAGGATTCTTAAAGTAGACCATCATGTCATCTGCAAAGAGTGATAACTTGGTCTCCTCCTTGCCTATTTTGATGCCTTCAATTTCTTTTTCTTCTCTAATTGCTACTGCTAGTGTTTCTAGTACAATGTCAAATACTAGAGGTGATAATGGGCATCCTTGTTTCACTCCTGATCTTATTGGGAATGCATCTAGTTTATCCCCATTGCAGATGATATTAGTTGATGGTTTTAGATATATACTGTTTATTATTTTTAGGAACGACCCTTCTATTCCTATGCTTTCTAGTGTTTTTAATAGGAATGGGTGTTGTATTTTATCAAAGGCTTTTTCTGCATCTATTGAGATAATCATGTGATTCTTGTTGGTTTGTTTGTTGATGTGGTCAATTATGTGGATGGTTTTCCTAATATTGAACCAGCCCTGCATCCCTGGTATAAATCCTACTTGATCATGGTGGATGACCCTTCTGATCACTTGCTGGAGTCTTTTTGCTAGTATCCTATTTAAGATTTTTGCATCTATATTCATTAGGGAGATTGGTCTATAGTTTTCTTTCTCTGTTTTTGACCTGCCTGGTTTTGGAATCAGTATCATGTTTGTGTCATAAAAGGAGTTTGGTAGAACTCCTTCTTTGCTTATTATGTCAAGTAGTTTGTATAGTATTGGGATTAACTGTTCTCTGAATGTTTGATAGAATTCACTGGTGAATCCATCAGGCCCTGGGGATTTTTTCTCAGGAAGTTCTTTGATGGCTTGTTGGATTTCATTTTCTGATATAGGATTATTTAAGAATTCTATTTCCTCTTCTGTTAGTCTAGGCAGTTTGTATTTTTGTATATATTCATCCATATCCCCTAAATTGGTGTATTTATTGCCATATAATTGGGCAAAGTAATTTCTAATGATTGCCTTAATTTCCTCTTCATCGGAGGTGCTGTCCCCCTTTTCATCTTTGATGCTGTTAATTTGCTTTTCTTCATTCCTTTTTTTAATTAGATTGACCAGTACTTTGTCTATTTTGTTTGTTTTTTTAAAGTACCAGCTTCTTGTCTTATTTATTAAATCAATAGTTCTATCACTTTCTATTTTATTAATTTCTCCCTTAATTTTTAGGATTTCTAGTTTGGTTTTCTGCTGGGGGGTTTTAATTTGATCACTTTTGAGTTTTTTTATTTGCATTTCCAATTGATTGATCTCTGCTCTCCCTACTTTGTTGATATATGCACTCAGGGATATGAATTTACCTCTGATTACTGCTTTGGCTGCATCCCAAAAGGTTTAAAAGGATGTCTCGCCATTGTCATTTTCCTCGATAAAATTATTAATTGTTTCTATGATTTCTTCTCTAACTAAAAGATTTTGGAGTATCATATTGTTTAGTTTCCAATTAGTTTTTGATTTGGTTTTCCATGTACCTTTACTGATCATTATTTTTATTGCCTTGTGATCTGAGAAAGCTGCATTTATTATTTCTGCTTTTCTGCATTTGTGTGCTATGTTTCTGTGACCTAATGTAAGGTCAATTTTTGTGAATGTGCCATGTGGTGCTGAGAAGAAGGTGTATTCTGTTTTATCCCTATTTATTTTTCTCCATATGTCTATTAATTCTAATGTTTCTAAGATTTCATTCACTTCTTTTACCTCTTTCTTATTTATTTTTTGATTTTTGGTCCAGGTCCAGGAGGAGGAGTCCCGGGGTCTATGCTGTTGATCGTTTTGAATTTCGGTGCCCTAGGAGCATTTGGTTTGAGATTGGTAAGGAAGAGTTTCAGGAGATCTGAACTTTATATTTCTCTAAGCCACCATCTTGACCGGAAGTCTCTCAATTTTTTTAAGATAGCTTTTGAGTGAAAATGGGGTGTTT
This sequence comes from Monodelphis domestica, assembly GCF_027887165.1. NCBI lineage: Eukaryota > Metazoa > Chordata > Mammalia > Didelphimorphia > Didelphidae > Monodelphis > Monodelphis domestica. The sequence goes on from NC_077229.1 coordinate 234,142,912, forward strand.
TTCTGGTAGTGGGGACCCACCCACTATGAAAGCCGGGTATCAGGGTCTCCACCTGCCCTACACCTTCGCTGAGAGTGTTTCGCGTTGCTGCCTGCAAGCTTTGCAGATCCCTGGAAGTTCCTGCGGCAGAAGGTGAGAAGCTAAGTATCTGGTCCTGTGATTTCAAGTTGTGGCTACACCACTTCCCATATGCACATGGGTCTCAAGCCTGCACTAGTCACTTTTCAGCAGGGTAACACAGTGTGAAGCAGCCAATTCATGCTATCCACCCCACCACATCCTCCTAATTTCCAATCCAATTTTTAAGCTGACACTGGGGGTTTTCACACTCCTGGCTGAGAGGGTGGAAAATGAGGGGTTAGCCACAGAGGGGTCTCCTGTGCTACCCTATACACCCTAAAACCTAGCATAACAGTAGGGGTAAGTAGCAGGTCAGTGGATTTGAAGTCAAAATTTGTGGAAATTAGCATCTGGGGTTTCCTGACCCAAATATCAGGTGGAGTCTGTATTTTCCATTTAAATACCATTTTTGTTCTCCCTGGCATTTTCACCCTTAGGGAGGAGAGGAAGGAAGAATACTTTTCCAAACTTCGTAGCTAACTCCTGAAAGTTTTTTTTTTTACCTTCAAGTGAGTGTCTTTTGTTCTCCCTGTATTCAAAAGCCATAGAGATATCTGAAGACTAATGATGTTACAAAGCATGATTGAAACTCTAAAGGAACAGTTTTTGTTCCCTGGGAATTTTCCTGAGTTGGAAAGGTTTACAAGTTCAGATTGGCTCTGTTTAATTCTGTTTCACGGGGTTTTCATTTTCATTGTACATTTCCCACTTTATTTGCTCCTCAAGAATAGAAAACAGAAATCTAGTCTGCTTAAATTACAGACCCATATGGCAAATTTTGAAAAATACTTGACTGATCTCAAGATGCAAAAGGAAGATCCTTCCCCATCTGTGCTTCAGGTGGAATACCTCCTCCCTCACCTTGTGCAGCTCTTGTCCACCCTTCCCTCCCCTGTTCCTTCTACGAGCCTCCATCCCTCCCCATCCTCAGATCAGTCCCTCCCTCTAAACTCACCAGCTCCTCTCCCTACCCTTCCCCTTACTCTGTAGCAACACAGACATCCAGCCAAGAGACGAGAACAGCAAATAATTCAGTTAAATACCTTTTCGCCTTAAGGGAAGGACTCACCTAAAATAAGGATGGACAAGTGGTGATCTTAAGGCACCACACACCTTTTACACCCTAAGATATTCAAGCAAAATACTCCCTATTTTGAAGACAAACCTATTGTAGTCATTAAGTGTAATGGTAGAAATATTTGGCTCTTGGGAGAGGGTATGAGCACTGTAATGGTTAAATATGTGGCTACAGGATTTATGTAATATTGAACAATGGCCGCCAAGGAATTTGCTTATGAAATTCCTAAAATGAAACACTCAAGTCAGAATGGAGTTTATGGAGGTTTAATCACACTGGGAGTAGGGAAAGGAGAGGGAGAGAAGGAGAGAAGAGAAAAGGGAAAGGGGCTACTCAACCTCTGACCAAGGCAGAGGGAGTTCTAGGCCCAAAGGGCCAAGGTGGAAAGAATCAGTCCTTAACTCACGTGACCGCTCTGAAGGAAAGCTGTCTGCGGGCGTCCTTCCTGTCCAAGCTCCTAACACCCACACACGTCTCGCTCTCTCCACAGGAAGTGAGCGAATACCAGAGGCTGTTCCCTACCTCACTTCCTGTGTCTCACAAATGCCAATGGTTGGCTCTAGCTTGGCTTAGGACAGCCCAGGTGGGCAGTTAGTTATTTCTGATTTGTCATTGACTAGCACATGCCCGTGTAGTGTGGGTGTGCACAATTTTTGGGTGCTAGACCAAGATGGAGACTTTTAAAATTCACATAAGAAACTTTGCAACATTTTTTGTACATATGATCCTTCATGGGTGGACACAGAAAACTTGCTTCAAGCCTTTTTGACAGAAAAAAAATGTTTCTCTTGTTAATAAAAGCTGGCCTGAGCAAGATCCTAAAAGGGATATTAATGAGGAAGGGGATTATTTACAACTATGCCAGGCTAGAGAGACATTGCTAAAAGCAATGAGAGATCATTCTGATAGGCCAGGTACATGGCAGAGGATGAAATTCTCTCCCTGTTTATGGATATACTTATTGAACTTGGAGGTAGGTAAATAGATCTAGACTTTTTCAATGAGAGAGATGTCAGGCACATTAGAAGACAGTTTGTAAATAACTGTTGCAAAGTGGCAAAAGATTATTTTAGGACAAACTGCCCAAACTGTACTAACATGGACCTTGAAGAATTGAGGAGAGTCACAGTTTATGTATATAAAGGCCATAAACAGAAAAATGATGAGACCAATGAATTAGTAGAGGCATTAAGGAAGGAAATAAAAGCTTTAACTGAGAGGTTTGAAAAAAAGAAAAAGCAGGTCAAGCAGTGGCTATTGCTCCTTTGTAGGAATCCAAAAATCAATCATTTACATGTTACTTCTGTGCAAAATGGAATCACATAATGATGAACTGTAAGAAGTGGAATCAGGTGTTTAGAAATTATAACTTTAGAAACAATAACAATTATAGAAATAATAATCCAAGTGAGGCAAATGATAATTCACACCAAAATTCCAAACAACAATATATCCAAAGTTGGACTTGTCCACACTATATTCGGGGTGAAAATGACCCTCAGTGGGGAAGATCCCAGAGAAATACTTAAGGATCTTTATGAAGGTGTGGGGGTAGGGATAAGGGCACCAGAATCAGAGAGTGAAACCTTTGATTCCCCAGACCCTGATGTTTTAATGCCAGTTATCACTATCCAGTCCCCTCCTCCCATAGTGATGAACCTCATGTAACCCTGAATGTTGGTAATATGTATTATGATTGCCTCTTGGACGCTGGAGCCTCCAGATAGTTATTGATGAGTACACCTGATCCTGATTGTGATTCCATAGGCTCTCTAAATATAGTTGGGATTTCAGGGTCACCCCTTAAATTCCCAAAGCTTTCCCCTTGAATGGTGTCAGTAGAGCATCTTTCCTTCTAATGCCTAGCCCCCTATAAATTTGCTAGGGAGAGATCTTTTATGTAAACTTAGAGCCACAATAACTTACTCTCCAGACAGCTTTATGTCACTAGAATTGCCTGAGGAATCATTAAATTTGCTCCCTGTACTTCTTTCAGATAGCCAGGAGATGAAGGAACCTCATACTTTTGAAATCCCAGCTGATATATCTGAGTCTCTCTGGGCCACATCATCTTCTGATGTTACTCTACTTAAACCAACTGTTCCTATTTAAATTAGGAAAAAAGTTGGTCTACCTCCTTCCATTCCTCAGTATCCTCTATCAAAAGAGGCAATTGAGGGAATTACTCCAGTGATAGAGTCATTAATTGAGCAAGAAAAAATAATTCCATGCAAATCTGAATATAATGCACCCATTCTACCTGTAAAAAAGCCAAAATTAGGCCCTGATGGGAAAACTATCTGTAGATTTATCCAAGATTCAAGGGCTTTAAGTAATCATGCCATAAAGAGACATCCTATGGTTCCAAACCAAAACACAATTATCTCCTCTATTCCTAGCGCAGCCACATACTTTACAGTAGTAGTTGTGTGCTCAGCATTTTTCTCAATACCAATTCATGAGAATTCCAGAAATATATTTGCCTTTACCTGGAAAAGTTCACAGTGACCCTAGTGTTGGCTGCCACAAGGGTCCATGGACAGTCCTACATTGTTCTCACAAATTTTGAGTCAAGACACAGATAATATTAAATTTAAGAATAGCTGTGGATGATTTTCTCTTGGCCTCACCAAATGCCACAATGTGCCAGAAAGATAGCAAATATCTCCTTTTAGAGCTGCATAAGAGAGACCACAAGGTCTCAAAGGCAAAGGTTCAGTGGTGTCTCCCCAAAGTAAAATCTTTAGGATTTATTTTAACTGCTAGAGCCTGCTCCATTTCCCCTAAGCACAATGAAGATATTCAAAAATTGAGCATACCCTCCACTAAGAAACAGTTGAGGGCAATTCTTGGAGCAACAGGATCTTGTAAGCAGTGGATCCCTTGCTATGGGGAAATCACTAAACCTAGCAGTCCAAAACCTATCCACCTTGGTTATATTTTAGGGGTACTCAAAATCATGCTTATGAGCTACATGCTCATTTTTAGAAAGCCAATTTCTATGCCCTTGGTTCAGTAATTAACCTTATCTAATTCCTAACCCATCCCTGAGGCTACACTCCAGAAAACTGACCTACTAACTCAGTTTCCTTGTTTTGACAACAATCAATTAACAACTGTATCAAACAAGTTTAGATGCCTTGGGCCATATGTACTCTTGACTTGGGATATTAGTTACATTTATTATTCTAGGATATGTCAGTGTGCATCTTGTGATGATTACCTAACTTGTCAGACCACCTTTGTACCTCCTCCCTTCCTTTTTGTAACCCGAATAAAAAAGAGTATGTCTGATCATGAGGAAGCTCTTCTCCACCAAAGCTCTTGATCACCAGAGCCCTATTCCATCAAACCTCAATCCTAGCCGGAGCCTACTTGCTGTAAGGACTACTCTTTTGCTACTATTCTTTTCTCTAAGTCATTCTTTATTGTGTTGCTCTATCTTATCACCATCAGAGGACCATGCATGCTGGAGCCCAGGTTGTTGAATCCTTAATCTCTGAGTCTTTCTTCCTTTATTGTTTCTCCTCTCCTTTTACCTCATCACCCATTCTCCCTCAGTCTTAAACCTCCCTTTTGAGTGTTCACCCACAAACATATTAATTTGTGGCTACTGGCAGCCACAAAACCCCTTATAGCACTGACAAAAATTCAGTCCCTGAACCACTTAAATTAGAGGCAGAACACCTGTCAGCTCTTTCTAAATTAAAACAGGCTATCCTGTCTCCCCCTGCCCTAGGCATCTCAGTTTACAGCAAGCCATTTACTTTATACATACATGAATACAGAGGGGTAGCTTCAGGTATTCTAACTCAAATTTTTGGATCTGCTCAGCACCCAGTTGCTTATTATTCAGCCCAGCTGGACCCAGTAGCTTCAGGAGCACCACCATGTCTTAGAGGCATAGCTGCCATAGCCTTGCTAGTAACAAAATCTGTTGATTTAGTATTGGGATGCCCTTTAAACATAATGTGCTTACATGAAGTTGAAGTATTTTTGCTAAGACATAGAACACAGGCATTTTCTGATCAGAGATTTGCAAGGTATAAGGTAACCTTGTTAAGTAATGAAAATATTACTTTGAAACACTGTATAGTTCTAAGTCCTGCAACCTTGCTTCCAGATTAACAGTTTCAGGAGATCCTTTGCACAGTTGTGAATATTTAGTGTCTATGGCTGAAAAACCTTGAGATAATCTCCTGGACACTCCTTTAGACAATTCAGATCAAGTCTTATTCACTGATGGTTCTTCTTTCATGAGGGATAGCATACCCTACACTGGAGCTGCTTTAGTCACAGAATTTGTTATTATGTGGTCAGCTTTACTGCCCTCAATTATGTTCAAGGTGAAGAACTAAAAGTTCTCTATAAGTGCTCTAAAACATGCCTGTATAATTTCCAAAGATAAGAAGGCAACAATTTACATAGATAGTACATATGCATTTGGAATATGTCATGCAGTGGGTATTCTATGGCTTCAAAGGGGATTTTTAACATTAGCTGGAAAATGTATAGCAAATGCAGAAATTATTAATAAAGTTCTTTCTGCCCTTCAGCTTCCTGATGCCCTAGCTGTAGTTCATTGCCCTGCCCATACAGGTGGCACTGACTTTGTCTCTAGGGGGAATGACCAGGCAGATACCATTGCAAAGCTAGCAGACTTAGAAGGGCCTGAGTTAATTTTAACATTAGCAACTAGTGATGACTTAAATTTTCCCCTTTCTTATAATGACAAGAAAGTGGGAAAATGGAATCATAAATTTAAAGAAATTGATGAATGGAGTATGGGTATCATCTGAAGCAAAACCCCTATACCCCTAGACCTTTTTATCACCAAAATTGCCAATCTATTCACAAAAATGGTCATTTTGGTACCCAGGGAATTGTGGATTCTGTTAAAAGAGTATGGATATCCCCTGGCATATATGCCATAGCCTCTAAAGTATGTACAGCCTGTCCTACCCACCAAGCATTTAATCAGCACTCCTTTTGTGCCAAAGCTTTTGGTGGGCATTCTCTCACTTATACACCTTTTGAACACCTGCAAATTGATTTTATCACTATGCCAAAAGCTGGACAGTATAAATTTTGTCTGGTCATAGTAGATCAGCTGACCAGATGGCCTGAAACATTTCCTACTGTTTGAGCCACAGTGACTTTTGTTAGCAAGCTGCTTTTAAAAGAGATTATTTCTCACATATGCTTGCCAACACAAAGTACTTCAGACAGAGGAACTCATTTCACTGATTTGGTTTTGTCTCAGGTATATTCTTATTTGGGGATAAGTCCTAAATTCTATGTACCATACCATCCCCATAGCTCAGGTCAAGTTGAGAGAATGAATAGAAATCATAAAACTATGATTGGCAAATTGTGCACTGAGACTCATTTAAAATGGCCTGAAATTTTCCCTCTGGCCCTATTTTATCTTTGTAGCAGGCCCAGGGGAGATCTAGACATCTCACCATTTGAGATGCTTTTTGGACATCCCCATATACAGGCTAAGCCTCTCCTGCATACACATTATTACTAGGGAAAGATACTTCAATTGCTTCATATATTCAAGATTTGTGAAACAAATTGCGAGAATTGTGTGAATCTGGAGCTGCTGTATAAGCAGGACCTATAGATTTCTCACTCCATGACTTGCACCCAGGTGACAAGGTGTAAATAAAGAACTTCCAGCACCCTGGGGCAACTCAACCTGCCTGGGAAGGTCCATTTCAAGTCCTCTTAACCATTCCAAGAGCTATCAAAATTGGAGAAAATGACTCTTGGCTCCATTGTTCACATGTAAAGAGATGTGAAGATTGGATTTAGCTATCTCCTAATTTTAACAATGAAGATACTTAGTTTAACAGAATCAGGAATGTCTTGGGAACTTTGCATTATTCCACCCTACTTAGATCTTACTTTATGGAGAAGATGAAATTGTAATTTCCTAATTGAACAATGAAGGTACTTAGTTCTTACTTTATAGTGAAACTAGAACTTTTAGTTAAGTCTATTTTAAGATCTTAATACAAAAAGGTGTTAAGTAACTATAAAGGTTAGATTAATCACAAAAAGGTTAAGTAACTCACAAATGGTGAACTTAACAAAGTAGTGTAAAGTAACTCTAAAGATATAATCTAATCAAAGAAGATGAGAACTAAAGACTGGGCATTTAGAAGAGGAGACACAAGAGTAAAAGGGGGCTATATATTTGGCTCACTGACTCTCTCCAGGGAACCTTCCAGTTCTTTCCCCAGAGAGGTAGTTCTGGTGACTTCTTGTGAGCAAGCCTGGGAGCCAGTTCGATCCTGGAACTCGAGCCTGGAGGAGCTCCCTCAGACAGCTTCCTTGAGACAGTCATGTGGTGACTGATAAGACTGACTCCCTTTCCCCTTGTCTCTCAGGGGAGCCCTCCTTGGCCAAGCCCTTGAACTTCTGCCTGGCTCAGCCTAAGCTGGAGCAGTTTAAAAGTTTAAATTAACTCTTTTCCTCTCTCTCTCTCTCTCTCTCTCTCTCTCTCTCTCTCTCTCTCTCTCTCTCTCTCTCTCTCTCTCTCTCTCTCTGTTTCTCTCTCTCTCTCTCTCTCTCTCTTAATTTCTTTCCCCTATATTAATTAAAATCACCAAAACTTCCAGCTGACTTGGGTATTTTATATGGGATTTTCATGGCAACCAAATTAATTTAGATTTTAAAGTCACAACCCTAAAACTATCCTTCACAGAGAGCACCTTCTATTGATAGTGACTGTATCCTATAATTTTATTGTATTTTATAATTTTTTGCTTTAAGATTTAATTTTTTTAAGTTTATATGTTAAATTTAATCTATAATATTCTCTTACACTATGTCACTTTCTCTTATTGTGTTTTGGCTATTACATATACATTCTTTTGCACTCTCTTTATTTGTACTATCCTATTCTTGGAATGGAGAAAATACCATTATAAAAGTCCACAAACTAGTTGGACAAAACTTGTATTAGTAACCATTAGAAAAATTGATATGCTTTTTGTGAATTTTGGTATTTCTTTGAATGTGCATTACCAGCTATACTACTGTTTTATAAAGCTATTACTTGGTGAAAATAATTTGCATTCACATGAAATGCATCTCATTTTGGGGTGAGAATCCTTTGTATTCTGCCTCTACTTGGCTGACACAGTGTGTTACTGATTGTGAACTGTATATTTTTGATTAAAAAATATTATTGGTTTTCCTTATATGTGCAATACAGTATTTGATGTTTTTTTCTCTCAGTTTTTGTACTTGAAGCATGTTACCAGTATTAATGGTTTTTAAATTTTGCACTAGGGTAAGTTTAAAATGTCCATTACCTCTAATGTCAATGAATACCCCAAAACTTTGGACTATATAAACCTGCCATTGATTGTTAAATATTATGGGACTTTTATTAATAATTGTCTGATTCCAGGAGAAGGGATCACAAAAGAGACACTGCAGAATGCCAAGGAACACAAAGTTAACCTGTACAGTGCCAATAAGCACAAGATCAAAAAGACCAACCAATCCTGTTGGGATTCATGAGATTCTGCGCCAAGACCCCGGGGCCTTGAATTTATTCTGGGGTTCAAAGTGGCTGTTTGCAAAGTCAGATGTAAGATTCCCTTGTGTCAGATCCATGCTTCTACCAAGTATCTCATGGCCATTCTGACTAACCAATCCCTGAGAGCAAAGGTAAAATCAGACCAGGGGATGCTATTTCCTATTTGCTGCTAAAAGCTTGAATCTTTTTCTTTCTTTCTTTCATAGTGTGGTAATTTTCTGTAGTCCAGGCTGCTGATTGGGTAAGTGCATAATTTCTACCACAGACTTGTAAGACATAAATCAATGTAATTGGGCCTTGGTTCAAGGACCTGTTATAGGTTTATTTTTCCATACTTAGATTTTTTACATATAAGACTTTGATATTTTATATTTCATCCAGAAGTTACTTTTTTCTTTTATTTGGATTTTTTGGATGTTTTTTATTTCTTTTGACAAATGATGCCTCATAATTTATTGACCTCATAATTTAGCCATGTATCCCTGGGTGATCTATGTGTTTGTCAACACCCTCCTTGTGGGGGATTGTATTATTATCTTATAATGAAAAGTTTAAATTCTTTTGAGAGTAATTTTAGGTTAAGAACCTTTCTACCTCCCCAAATCTAGAAAGTGAACTGTTTGGAGATGGTGCCATTGAGATGTCTGCAGAAACCTCACACTGTACCAAAGAATCCAGAATGAACTTTGGGATATAGCGGTGATTTGAACTGTGGGGGGTTGAATGCATTTATTTTGAATGTATACTCTTATGCCAAAGGGGACTGCCCCCTAATAGTTTTTTTGGGGGGGTCAATGCACCTAACATTGATTTTGTTCCTTTTCTCTTTTATTTCCGTCTTATCCCCAAATTATTGTAATTTCCCCTTAGAGAGTACAATATTGTATGCACCTCTAGTTAAAAATCTTTAGAGATATAAGTTGGTTATGTGTACTGATTCCATGGGAAAACTAGGCATGTAAATCTGGGAGATTTCTACATGCTCATTTTCCATGGTAATCACAGGGGAGATTGTGTATTTAGAATTTTGTATCCCAGAACTCCATTTCCCAGAATATCACTTTAGTTCTTCCTTTGCATCCTTATATTTTAGAGATAAAGTTTTGGTAAGCCCATCTCCTCCTCTCTCTTCTCCCGCAAGCATGGTTGGGAAAGACTGCTCTTTACTCAGGCTTTACTTTTACTTTTGTTTCTCTACTTCAAGTGATTATTAATAAATCTCATAAAATATAATACTTGGATTTATTGGATATTAATTTTAATAAAAAATGGATAAGGCTCATTTTTCCCCACACTTAAATGTGTCTATAATAGTAAATGGGCCAAAAGAAATGCTCATATACACTTGACTCTTCAAAAGTGGTTTCATTTTCAGAGTTAAAATGTAATTCAAAATTTTGAAGTGTATTAATGTTTGTTTTTATCTATGGAATAGGAAATAAGAATGATTGTATTCCTATACTTCTTTACCAGGGGCATTATATGTGGAAAGTAGGTTTTATAAATGTTAATATTTGTTTGCCATTGGGGAGAAAGGACTGTAAATATTTGTGCAACCCTTTCCTTACTTTGGTTGGTTTGTCCCTTAATATATCTAGATGTCTTTACTTCATCTACCACCTTTGTATGTGACCAACCAAATTAAATGATGTTTCCTTGTTCCAGTGTTTCTGAAGGAGGTGGCATATTGTATCTGTTACTACAAATAGCCTGGGCCAGGGATTAAATTAGCCTCTACCTTTAAGGGGCCATGGAATTTGAGAAAGTGATCAAAGTTTTGGAAATCATGGGGAAATTCAATCATCTTGAAAGGGATAATGAAACTTTATCATTTGTTGAGGTCTTAAAATAGAATTATTACAGACTTAAGTGACATTTGCAATTATCCCAATTTTTATTGGTTTATCAAAATATTTATATTGTGTATAATATATATGTATATATATATATATATATATATATATATATATAGTATGATGATCTAAATAATTTGCTTTTAAGTTTGAATTCATTGTGATATAATAGACACCTGTCTTGGAATTCAGCAGATATTCAGGTTCTGCATTTGAGACTGGGCTCAGACATTTTACCAGATGGATATGTAATCATGGCAGGTAGTTGGTACAGTGGATAGTGTGTTAGATCTGGAATCAGTAAGACATGAGTTCAAATCTAATCTTGGAAACTTACTGTGTGACCTTGGAACTTAGCTCTGTCTCAGTTCTTCCTCTGTAGAATGAGATGGAAAAGGAAATGGCAAACCATTACAGGGTCTACCAAGAAAAGCCCAAATGAGATTATGCTGAACCACAAATATGTGATCCTAGACAAGTCACTTGGACTTTTTTGAGTTTCAATTTTTCACCTGTAAAATGGGGATAATAATACTTATATGATATTTAAATCTGCTTAGGAAAAGTATAGTTATTATTCCTTATTAGCTTACATTGTAGTTTGGAATTTACCTGAAGAACAATGTGTTCTATTTGCAAATTTTTATTACTTTTATTTGTCACTCTAAAAAAGAAATGTAGGTTTCTCAAAGTTTTTTTTTTTAATAAGGAAATTTTATTAGGAAAGTATAAGGAATGCTTCAGGAAACTAGAGGAAGGGAGGGGTATTTAATTTTTTAAACTATGATTTTCCATACACTTAGGAATGGACAAGTCTCTGAAAATAGGCCTTATTGGCTACTATAGAAACTATGCTGATTGAGTGGGATCCTACAGGATTACATAAGACTCAATTTCTCCATGAAATTATTTTTCTCTTAAGATGGTAGAGACAGAGAAAATGCTGGAATATGTAGGTTCTTCTCTTCCTATTTTTAGTTGGCTGGTCTTACTCTGAATTGTCATAATTAAGACAAGGTAATGAAGGTAAGGTTTTTTTGTGAATTGTGTGTAAAAATATAAGCTGAGATTATTGGAGAACACAAAGTAATAAGAGTTCTTAGTTTAGAGACTACAGTTTATTTTTTATTATGATTTTATTCTGAACTTAAATACCAAATAAAATATGCATTGCTATATGCAGAATAGAAGAGAAAACCAGGATTTTTGCATGAAACTGCAAATCTATTATGGATAGCTTGCTTTTCCTTTTACATATATAAAAAATTTCATCATGTAACTTTCAAAGCTGTACAGCTTATCTGTTAACGAATTTCTTTCTATTCTCTTCCATGCATTTAAAAATGTTTTAGTGATCTTCTTTTCTTTCTTTTCTTTTTGGCAATTCTACCTATTGCTAATGTCCTCTTTCCCCATTGGGAAAAGAAAAAAGAAAAACAAGATTCTTATAACAAATATCCCTAGTCACTCAAAACAAAGTTTCTGGGTGTATTTTTACAAAATAATTTCCAGGGCATGTCAATACAGATTCATCCCAATTATTCTACCAATATCTTCTACATAAACCTTTATTACTGATACAATAATTGAACTCATTCACAAGACACACAAAAAAGGCTGTGTTGGAAAGAACCCATTGGTTCTTAAGTAAGAGGACCTGGATTCAAATTCCACCTCTGATACTGATACTTGCTTTCCTATGATTTCAGGAAATTATGTTTGAGAGGTAACTGGGAAAATAAGTGGAATAATTTGGAATGTCTTTGATTTTTACAGAAAAACTTAAAAGAAAAAGAAGGCATTTTTTCTCTTTAATTAGCTATTACAGTTGTCATTCAAATTGTTCTAAATTTAAAAGTCTTTTATTTTAAAAGTTATCATTAAGCAAAAAATAACTTTAATCATTAATTAACATGCATAATAGCTAATAGTTTTTGTTTGGGCAAATTTATGATTGCCATCTTACTGTTGTACATCATAGAAATGATATACATTAAGGACCACTCTATTCTAATAAATAAGTACAACATATTTTAAAATATTATTTATGCCCATTTTATAAGACAACATAATTCCAAGGTTTTATGGGGTTTGTAGTAGTTATATTTTATATCTTTGCTTTTATGATGTTGCTGATAGCTTTAATATCAAATAACATCATTGATGCTTACCAAAGTCACAACCTCTCCAAGCTTTGGCTTTCTCATCTGTGAAATGAGAGGGTTCAACTAAGGACACTGAAATTCATTACAGCTCTGCATCTAAGATCTTTTAGGATGCAGAATCTTTGGTTAGGGAGAACTGGAAATAAACTGGTTTGCCACTAACTAGTTTCCTATCCTTGAAAGTCATATCATCTCTAGGAACCCCAGTTTCCTTATCTGTAAAACAGTTTTGGACTAGATCAGAGATTTTTAACCATTTTGTATTATGGAACTCTGACAGTCTGGTGAAGCCTTCACCAGAATGTTTCAAAATGCATAAAACCACATATTATTGCATTCAAAACCAACTATATTGAAATTATTATTCTTTAAAATGTCCAACAAACCTAAAACAAATTCATGGAACCAAGTTAAGAACCCTGGACTGCTTGATTTCCAGAGTCCATAATAGCTCTAAAAATCTAGATAACTGAATGGGATTCCTTTAAAAAATATTTTAATTGCTACATTCTTTTAAAATAGATTTTTGTTGATATACTTTTATTTTTAAAGTAGGTTTCATTATTGTCACATTAAAACAATTATTTGGATATAAACACAAAACAACATCCATAATAAATAATAACTAGAGTTTGCATAGTGATTTAATTTAATGTTTTCAAGGTGCTTTACATGTTATCTCATGTACATGTATCTCATTTACCTAAATAAAAAACAATTACCTAAATAAATTAAAAAAAAATAAATTTTATTGATATCTTTACTAGCAAATAATTAGCACTAGCATTGCTCTAGTTCTACTGTACTGTTATCTCCTCTGCTCTTCACAACAATCAGGTAAAGCTATCATTATCCCCATTTTACAACTGATTTAACTAATGATCAGTGAGGTCAAATAACTTGCCTGAGGTAACACAGCTAGTAAATTTCTGAGATAGGATTTTTGCACTGGAGTCTAACAAACTCTAAATCCCACACTGTAACTATTTTGCCTTAATAAATAAGTATTTATTAAGCATCTACTATATGCCTATCAATGTGCTACAGTTCTGGGGATACAAAGAAAGGCAAAAAATAACAGCCATAAGCTCAGGGACCTCACTGTCTAATGGAAGAGATAGCCTACCAAAAGCCATCTACAAACAAGATATATACAAGATAAATTGGAAATAATTTGGGTGGGCTGTGTGTGACTGTGCGTTTGTCTTAGGGCACATCGATGTAGGGGTGTGTATGTAATAGTTGTACTGATAGCTTTTACTTTTAAAAATATTTATCTTTTTGGAAAATAGATTTTATTGTTTTAAAAAGATTTTTTTTTTTTTACATCGCTCACATTCCATATCCCTCCCATGAATTCTTTATGGAAAAGACGATCCTTTCTTTCCTTGGGAGGCCCTGCCCTCTGCTTCTCTCTTGCCCCCATCTAGCTTCGCCTTCTTTGCGCCTCCGCTAGTCAAGTCAAGACAGAAAGGACTTCCAGACATTACCCCCAATACCCCCCAGACCTTTGACCCTACGGCACCGCTCTACACACCTTGCTCTACGCAAGCAACTTTTTATGCAGCCCAAAGATAAGGCCTTCTATCTTGGGCCCCCGCCTTCCGCGTTTCCAAGAATAGCATCGCTCTCAGCCAATTAACGACAAGCGCTCAGGGAGGCTGCTCTCTCAAATAGAAGGATGGGCGTGCCCTAGGCTTGAGTGACATGGTCCGTAGCCAACTGAAGCCCTGTGTTCTCCTTCGCCGCCACCATCCCACTTTACCCCCCTCCCCGAGGGTCTTAAGCCCCACCCCTTCCTAGATCGACCTGGGGAGTTGGTGAGAGAATGTCCAGGCTCAGAATTGCATGAGCTGTTGCCTGTGTTTCTGCTCTCTTGAAACGTTGTGGGATCTCTCCGAGGGCCGCGATGGCAGAACAGTCGGGAGAGAAGGTGAAATACTATACTTTGGAGGAGATCCAGAAGCACAACCATAGCAAGAGCACCTGGCTCATCCTGCATCACCAAGTCTACGACTTGACCAAATTTCTGGAGGAGGTGAGCTGCCCAGGGGCTCTAGCCGGACCAGAGCGTTCGGCCGGGCCACGCAAGCCCCGCAGCTGGGCCTGCCGGAGCCCACGGTTGCATCCCTGTACGTTTGGCCAGATCTGGGAACCCCGACGGGGGTGGGATGTCCCCCACTCATCCTCTCGCGTGACTCTTGCCCTGAGTTCCATTGTCTGTGAGAGGATGTCGGTGGCGGTGGGAAGCCCTCGAGTATTGCCGAATAGCTAGCTGGCCCTTGATTCCCGTGGGGTTCCCACGTCTGCAATCGCCGACGAAAAGTTTTGAAAGATCCTGTATGTCCTGGCAAAGATTAGGACCTGCAGGGTGGGATTCCACCGCCTCAGGAACTTAACAAATCTGTCACTGTGCCTTTTTTTTTTTGACACCCTTTTCTTTGGAAGCAAAAACTCTTTGGCGTAGCGTTCTTAGGAAAGGAGGAGTACAGTAAAGTAAGGGACACTTAAAAAAGACCTGGTGCCTCTTGCGACGTGGGCATCATCCCACAATAAGAGTTCTCTCGTGTTTCCAAGGCCCAGGGTTAGCTTCTCAGGGTGGGAAGGGAGGGGGTGGGGGGAGGTTCAGAATCAATTTCCAGAGTTTGGGAAAGGAGAAAGGGCAGGTGAAGAGAGCTACTTGTTGTGAAGATAGGAATTCAAGAGAAAAGTAGTAAGTTAGAATTTTACTATCTTTTTTTTTAACTTAAATGAAAATTTTATTTTGGGGAGTGTGTGTACTTTGGATATGTAATAGATTGTAACCTCTAAAAGGGCACAGGGTCTCTAATCTTTATAATCTCCATCGGATATAGTATCTAATAAATTTTGCATGCTATGAACAAACCAGTAAATGAGCAAACTTTGAAGGCCTTTTCTGTAAAGTAATAGTTATAACTAATGATTATACAGAACCTTAAGCACTACACATATATTTTTCTATCCACACAACAACCCTCAGAGATAGGTGCTAGTATTATCTTAGTTTTACAGATGAAATAAAAGAGACTGAGAATGGGTCCCAAGTATCCCAGGCAGGATTCAAACTCAGATCTTCCTGACCCCAAATCTAGCACTTAATCCACCAAGGTGCCTAGGAAACTATATTTCCTCCCTTTGGAGGTGTTAATTAATTACTGGTGGGAATTGTTTTCTTGTAATATAATTCATTTATACTGGCTTATAAATTTTAAATAGCAATGTAAAATAAACAGCTTTCTGAAAATCTTTAATGTGTGGTAATGGTACTATTGATTTGTTGAAACTTACAAAAGTAAATAATTTAGTCTTTTGTTTTTCTTTAAATAATTGGCACTAATTTATATAAAGAGTATTTCATTTTGTACCCTTATGCTTTATAGTGAGTTTGACATTCAGTGATAAACTTTTTTATTTTGTAATATGTCTAATTCAGCATGGTGTAGTGGCAGGAAACAAAACTATGTGCTCTGATTTTTAATTGACAGTAGTTTGCAGGAAGCAATTTAGGTTTGAGATTTCCTCTTCTACAGCTATTGAAGAGGAATCATCCCTTTAGTCAAATATTGACACTCCTTCAATAATAATAATAATAATAATAATACGTAGCAATTATATAACACTAAGGTTTGAAAAGCACTTTACAAATATTAACCCATTTTTTCTTAAGAACAACTTACCTATCTGCAATTATCTGCATTTTGCATATGAGAAACAGAGGTATGAAGAGATTAAGAGTCTTGCCCAGGATCATACAATTGGGTAACTGTCTGATGCAGGATCAGAACTCCAATCTTTTTGACTCCAGATCCAGCATCTTTTCCCTTACCAGTTCACTATAGGTGCAAAGGAATGATTCTTCTTCTCAGAGTTAAGAGTACTAACTGGCATAACTAACTCAAAAACCTATTTGCAATTCTCTTTTTTTTTCTTCTTCCCTAATCATTTATAGTATTTAGATTTGGATTTTATTTTTCTTAAAGGTACTTTTCTCCTTAATTAAAAAGTCATCTTTTCTGTGAAATGAAGGGGTTGAAGTCAATAGTCCATGAATTTCCTTCCAGATCTTAGTGTGTGACTCTTAAGAATGTAAATATTGTAAGGGTTTCATAAATCAGACTCCTGTTAAGTGATTTGGAAGTATAATGAATAGCCAGAAAATTCAAGCCCAAATAACCAGTTTTCCTTTATCTAAAGAAAGTCAGGTTTAGAGCCTCCATTCTCCCTATAACCTATGTGGTTTGTTAAGTGATATTTACTTCAATTCTTCAAGGGTTTGTGGTTTGATAATATGAATTCTACCACTTACATAATTACAATAATGGCATTCTATCTGCTGATGAGACTACATGTGGATAACAGACACATGTCACTGACCAGTATTCAATCATTCCAGCTAGATAATACCTCCCAGCTCATGTTCAGGAGCCTTCCAGAACCCAGGGTTATTGCACTCCATGTTGAGATCAGCTAGAGCTGAAATGACCTTAGAAGTCATCAAGCCCAGCCCTCTAATTAGACATATGAGGAAGCAGACCCAGGGAAGGGGAGTGGTTGGACAAAGGTAATCAAGGGACTGAATATTTTCACTGTCCCTGCAGCTCTCCCCATCCCTTGCTTTCTGGCTTCCCTGACATCTGGTCTCTATGAAGGCTCACCTTCTGCAAGAAGCCTTCCCTAGTCTCCTTAACCTTAGTTCCTTCTCTTTTAGTTGTTTGCAGGTGGTTTTACTCATTAAACTGTGAGTTCTTTGAGACCAGGGATTAGTTTTGCCTTTCTTTTAGATCTCTGTTGTTTAGTATAGTGCCTGACACATACATAGCAAGGCTTTTTTTTTTTTTTAAACCCTTCTGTCTTAGAATTGCTACCAAGTCAATATCCCAGAAGAGTTATAAGAGTTAAACCATGAGAATTAAGTGATTTGCCCTGGTCACACAGCTAGGAAGTATCTGAGATCAGATTTGAACTCAGGACTTTCTGTGTCTAGGCGTGGGTCTCTATCCACTGAGCAACCTACCTGCTCCTATAGAAGGCTCTTAATAAATGCTTAACGATTTAAGTAAGGTCCTCTAGATCCCAAAGCCAGTATTCTTTATGTTGCACAATAAGTATATTAAAGAGGTTATTTTAAATTCCATATTACTGAAATCTTCCTACCATACAAACCTACCATGTTTTTTTCTCTAGAAACTTTTCAGCATTCCTTTTCAGAGAATATTACTCATGGGGAGGTGATCCAGAAAGAACACAAAGACCTCATTTAAATATCATCACAATCTATTTCTTTCTGTAATTTGTATTTAAAATGATAGAGAGACAAGTGAATTAAATAAAAGTCCTCTGAGATAAAGAACAAACTGTTCATTGGATAGATCAGCTAAAAACAAGGTTTCTTTAGTACTGCTTTCTTTGTCTATTTCAGTTATTTTAAGAATTCTCAAGCAAATTAAAATAAGTTACTTTTTCATTTTCATTCTTAAAAGCCTTATTAATATTTGATCTTTAAATGGTATACAACTAGCTTTTGCATGAATAGTATTTCACAACTTATTCACTCGCTGGAATGTAGAGTGTTGGCTGCTTGTATTGTCTATCATATATGTTGTTTACATTTTCTCCCTTAGTTAATAGCCATGTATTAATAACAAGCAGTTATAGAAAATAAAGAATTTAATACTATTGAGGACTTGATACACTTTGTTCAGGGTATAAGAACCACTGAAGCAATAAAGTGTATGGGACTGACTTTAATATAATAAAAGGTGAAAAAATGTCCGTTCTCTTTTGTAATATTTGTGTTTGTCAGCACGTTCTTTCTTCTACTCATGAAATTAAATTTGCTTCCAACAATCATCATATCAAGTCCGATCTTTTCCTATCATGTCCTCATTTATTTTCTATTATTTTATGATATACCTGTTATTCCAATAAAGTTGTTCTAAACCACTGTTAACTTTTGAACATCCTGTTCATTCTCATCTGGTACCTTTTTGTTGAAGAAAAAAATTAATTCCATACTCTGCATTATAGGCATACATGTGCCAGAAAAAATTATTATTAATTGGACATTAGTCTAAATTTAAGTATTTTTTGCTTGAAAGAGATATGTTTAAACAGCAGAGGCTTTTCTTGCCCTTGGGCAGTTACTATCTGTCTTATCCTCAGTTGGCCTCAGTTTCCTCCTCTGTAAAATGAGGATCATAGTAGCATTTATCTCAAGATTGTTATAAAGAACCATTGAGACAGTAATTGTAAAGCACTTAACACAGTTCTTGGCACATTGTTAAGTACTATATAAATCTTAGCTATTATTAATTATTATTATTTCTAGGAGCCTTAGCCTTTGTTCTTGACCTTTTATATACTTAGTAAGGGGGAAAGTCTGGAAAGGCCTATAGATTCCAGAAGTATATTTATTAATGTTATCAGCTAAATTTTACAAAAAAAGTTTTTCCATTAATTTCCAGTGGTTCTTCTACTACTTGTAATGCTTTCTCTTACCCTGTCCTCTTATCCACATCCTAGGCATTTTTCAGCGCCCACCACAAGTGCACACATAGATTGTTAGAGCTGTAAGGAATGTTTAAAGTCATCTGATCTCAAAACCTCATACATCTAAGGAGGCAAACCTAACCAGTTAGTGAAGATCGAGGGCTGGAAGCCAAGACTTAACACCCAATCTCATGTATGTTTTTCTTCATAAAATTGCTAATCTAAGCCTGAGTCCATGCCAGTGTATGTACTCTATTTTGGTGTCTATTCCTGTGCTACTTCTGCTGTCCATTTCTGCTTTGAAATGTGTAATTCTAACCTTTTTAAAGTTCTCTAAGATTAAGCACATGATCTTTTTAGAATACAGGTGCAGAACTTCTCCCTTGTCATAGGCAGCAACACAGTTTATTGGCTCTCTCCTGCTTGGAAACAGTGATGTTTGGTTTGCCCTGTGTTGGTTCCTGGATACTGCTGTTACTTTGGATACTGAGGGTTTTTCTCTGAACATTGACTTCCCTCTCTGCTCTTTAGTCTCTCTTACCATATACTATTGTCTCTTGCCTTGACCAGTGTTATCTCCTCATTGGACTCTTTCCCCTCTAGAACTGTCTCTGACTGATCTTTTCTGCCTTTACTGACATTGAATCTTCTGCTGCTTTGGACCTTCTACCCTACTCTTTTAAGTTTCTGTCTTTCTAGTACAAATACTGTTTAATATTTTCATAGGGTACTTCAAAGACCTGCAACAAGATGTCTCTTTAACCCACTCCCACATTTCAAAGCAGTGATTTGGTCTTGGAAAGAATCACTCTATCTCTTATAATCCCAACCAACACACATGGTGCCTTTTTGTGTTTAAAAATATTATCTCCTTCAGTTCTGGAGAACATCAGTGGGAAAAGAACTGACTTCTTTCTTTTCCCTGCCTAACTGGGATCTCTAGGTTTCTCCTAGATTTTTACATTGGGTACAGAGAGATCTGCCCATCCCTAGAACATACTTGTCATTGACCTGCATATGACATGCTTATTCATTTTGTGGAGTTACAGAATATTAGAGCTGGAAAGGATTTTTTTACAATATCTAGCTCAATCCTTCTCATTTTGCAGAAGAATAACCTGAGATTCAGTAACTTACCAAATATCACATTTATAATAAAGGGCAGAACCTGGGCCAGAACCTAGGTCTTAGTGCTGCTGAGTAATGATTGTTCTATCTTTTACATGCCCGTTATTCTATATGCATGTTCATGTTAATATGTCCATTATTAAGTATAAGCTTCAACAAAGTAAAAGGCAATTATATTAGTTTAACACCACACAAAATTAAATATTCAATTTGTATTTTTGATTAATGATATCTATTCCTCTAGATCATACTGAAAGTATAGGGCAATTGGAAGAAAGCCACTTCCTCCCATCAAAGATAACTGTTTAGTGAAAGTGCTTTGAAGGACCTCTTCCTTGTTGAGAATGGATTCTCAGCCAGAAATCTATCCTCTTAGTGAACAAGAATTGAATAGGAAAACAGGAATGTATAATCTTCCATGGGACTTGGGAGAGTGATCCAAGTCATGGGGAGTAGTGCATTTTCTTTTCTGTCATTAAATGTAGGAATTTTTGAATCAAGTAGATTCAGTTAGTCAGCCTTTGAAGTCTAATAACAGAAATTATTAAGATGTTAAAATAAGCACATTTCTAAAAGGTAAAGTTCCCTGTGTATGTTTTTTTTTTAAGAAGAAGAAAAGCAGAAATTTGAGAGAAGCACTGCCCATCCTTAATTACCCTTTAAATAGCAGCAAGGTTTTAATTACTCATGGATGTTTTATGTACAAGAAGATTATGAGCTTTATTGTCTAAATATTTCAGGTTTGAACTCAGGACATGAAATTGAGACTAGTTTTCTTTATTTTATGCTTGTGAAACTTAGTTTTTCCCCATATCTGATTACATTGTTATCTGAGCTAATAACTGTAGGATTTTGAAGGATAATTACTTAAAATGAAAGCTTGGGACTTTCAGGCCAAAAACAGGAAAAAAAATTGATTGTGGTTTAGTTTTTCTTTTCCCTGTTGTTTATAAAGTAGTATTTGCACAATTCTGAGAAGCTATAAAAGAATTAAGAAACAGGCCATAATAATAGTAGATACTAACATTTATGTAGTGCCTATTAGATGCCAGGTACTATGCTAATCACTTTATAAGTATTATCTTGATTGTGCCATCACATGTACATCAGCTTTTACTTTTTTTTGAGTCAAGTGCTTACTACTTATGTGGCATTAGTGAAGTCTTTCTTGACTTTCTATTTCCTCATCTGTAAAATGAGGCTATTGGACTAGATTGCCTTCGAGGATCCTTCTATTTCTAAATCTGTGAGCTTCTTGAATTATAAACAAGATCCATAATTTTGCTTTTTTGGAATGTAAGGCATATTTTCTCATCTATTCATAAAACTAGAAATATCATTTAAAAAAATTCTTGAACTGAGACAGAACCTTTGATTTATCTTTCTGTTTCTATCCTCTGCTTGTTGGGCTTGGAACTTTGATCTGTAGCCAGGCTGAAAGCTGTATTCAGAGACTTCTCTGGGTGTCATAAGTAGTACTTTCTCCTCCTTCCCCCTCAACCCCCTTGATTTCCCTTCTTCTGCTTTTCCTCATTTTTCTCCTTCCTTCTTCTCTTTTCCTAACCTATGCCCTTCCTCCCTTGCCTTCTTTCTCCTTCTTCATTTTGGAAACAAGTATATTTATACTTGTGCCGTTGAAACTTTACTTTATTTCTTTACTTTTTGGCTGTTCATAATGTATAGAAATAGAGATTAGACACTGATCAAGATTGGTACAAATCACAACATAACCTACCCCAGGGACATCTGGGAAATTTGAAGCTTTGAGGATTCAGTTAATATAACAAGTGATCCTTACTTTACATATTTCAAAATAGCTTTGGTCTATCATAATTCCTTAGAGTTAGAGTCAGGCTTCCACTTTCTGCTAAAACTGCTTTGACAGAGGTCGCAAATGATTTCTTTTGGTAGTCTGGCATTTGGTTTCATGGGCTTTGCCAATTGCTGAAATGGGCTGTTGGTGCTTTAGACACTCCCTTCTTATATCTGGAACCTTCCTTCCTAGAAACTCGCTATCCTCATGTCTTTTTGCTTGCAACATTAGATTTTGGAAGCTAATTGGTCATGCCTGCTGGAGACTCCTCTTATCCATAGAACATCTAGATTTTTTCTGTGTTTCTGAATTTTTCCAATCCTTAGAGTAACATGGTTCCAGGAATCCCTACCTTTGAATCAGGAAGTACATCAACATTGATGCCACTGAATATGAAGTATAGGGGGAAACCTTTCACAGGCCAGTTTACATTTCCTGAGTCCTGCCATGGCTTGAAAATCATCATATCAGAGGCTCTGGCAAGTATCCCTGGTTGTAGCCTTAACTCTATTCTTAATCTAGCATCATAGATTTAGAGCTTGGAGGTCACCTAATCCAATTCCTCAATTTTGCAGATGAAGAAACTGAAGCCCAAAGAATTTTAGTGACTTGCATAAGGCCACGATTACAGAATAAGTATTTGAACCTAGGTCCTTTGATTTCAACTGAGCATGTTTTATACTGTATTACATTACTATGCAGATCAGTATACACTTTCCCTTTCTCTCCATTGTATTTAGGAAGAAGAATCTTAAGCCTTTAGTCTGGGGATGGTTATGCTAGAAAAGAGGTTCTCAAAATATGGCCTAGTACCCCTGGGAATCCCCAAGACCTTATAGGATGTCTATAAGAACCACTATTTTCATAATAAAGCCAACAAGTAATTTACCTGTTAAGATACTCTTCCCTTTTCTAGCTACATTTTTGTATGTCTGGATTTTCTTCATATGCTTTAACCAAAATAATATATTGCATCAAATTGAATGCAGAAGTAGATATATGAATCTACCTGTTAAGCTAAACATTAAAAAGATTTACAAAAGTATATAAAACAATGCTTTTCTTCACACTAATGTTGTTTTGCAAATAGTTATTTTTTATGAAATGTTATTTTTCTTAACCTATTATAGGTTTATTTTTAAATGAATTAGTATGTATTTTAGCTGTCATTTAAAATTTTAACATAGCAAATATAAATATTACCCACATAAAATAAAAGCTCTTTGGACTCCTCAATTTTTCAGAGTATAAAAAGTTCCTTAATAATTTAAAAGCGAAAATTGTTAAGTGTAAAAGGGTCCCGATAACCAAAAATATTGAAACCTACTGTGTTATTGTATAGAAGAGGTTAAGGAAGGGGAAAGATTTGTTAAGTTATCTTCACATAACTGAAGGGCTCTAAAGTAGAAGCGTTAGACTTTGGCATCAGAGGGTTTGATAAGTTGCAGTATGGTACAGGTTGTAGAAAGGCAGATGCACAGAAAGGACTGACTTGTTAACAATTGAAATTACATCAGTCCAATTTATGTGGGGGGTAAGGATCCTAGAAAATTTCTCGAAAGTAAAAATGTGAATATTAATATATTGAACATATGAGAAATAAGGGGTTTAGGTTCCTTTGATCACCAAAAGCTATAATCTTTTACTAGCGATTGCAGAAAATACACTTCTCTGCATACAATTCTTTATAACAAAACTTTAATTCTGATAATATGCATTTTTCCTAACATCATAACCATGGAATAACTCATAAAATGCAGTTTGTAAAATAAAATTGGTAACATGCAAAATATTTTTCTTGCTAGTAATTCCTTAGTATTTTGTGACCTTTTGTACTAACATCTCAAAAAAAAAAAGTTTCAGGCAATGTTCACTGTGTACAACACATGAAATCTACAATATCATAATGCTGTTTGGCAAATAAAATTCTTAAAATGAAAAAAAAAAACTTTAACCTGAATCTTGCCTTGCCTTCCACTGTGTCAGTTGAGTTGACAGTGTGAGGAGGGTTGTACTTTATAAGGAATCATTGATTCATTAACTCTAAACTTGCAGAGGACAGTGCTTCCTGACATTCTGGCATGAAGTTTAAATAATACTTTTACTTTTCTCATTAAACCACATCACTGACTTTGTACAGTTGGGCTTAGCCCAAAGGACTTACACTAGGATTTGGGGGCATAATTGTAACCCCAAACTATAGTTTTAAAAACAAACAGAATAGGCAATGAATGCATAGGGAATTCTTTACTACAATAAGGTGAACAAGACCAGTGAAGTGCCTGATAGGAAACCAGCCACCCCACAAACTTGTACTGATCTTGCTTGCCATTTTTTCTCAATATTAATAACTGAAAATGTGCCTGGTTGCCAACACAAAAGTAAAAATGAAGTTACTAATAAAATCATGGGAGTGCTTGAAGTCATGAAAGAGGATGGTAATGAAAATGATAAACCTTTGAATCTACATCTAATTACTCTAATTGTGGCATTTCCCCCCCCACTATGTTATGCTGCTTTCAAACAGTAGTTTTAAGTTCTTAATTATATATCCCCTTAAGTGTTCCTGCTTTTTATTTAACCTTCTCCGAATCTTATTTACCGTTCTCCTTGAGATGCTGACTTGTATTCAGGATTATCAGCAGATAACTTGGTACATATGATAAGGGAGACAACATGGAAAATACTAAATAGTAAAAAAAAAAACCATGCAACATGCGATTTAATAAAGGGAAATGGGCATGTGAGACTTGATAGTTGTCATTTCTATTCAAAGAGCCTTATGTGGAAGCAGTGACACTGAAAAAGCGTTTAAGTTCGTTCTACATGCCAAGCAAGCACAAATACAAAAAGTAAAAATAGTCCTTGAGCAGTTTATATTCTAATGGAGGAGACAACATACAAAAAAAAAGTTATGTTTTAAGGAGGATAACTTTTACCTCTGAAAGTTACTGTGATGATGAGTGGGCTCTTAGGAGAATAGATTGGCATATTCTAACCAAGCACAATGGTAAAATTGATTTGAACATGATAACATGGTTCCTGAGCTGGGGAGAAAGTGAGGGAAAAAACAGTATGAGTGGTCTAGGCAGGACTGTCCTTAGTCAGGAGAGGGAGCCACTATGGCAGTGATGGGCAGCCTTTTGAGCTTGGTGTGTCAAAATTTGCCAAAAAAACGAGCATGACTTGGGTGGTGTGTTACTTTGAGAAAAAACCCATAATTTTGTGATATGTGTAGTTTAAATAAAAAATGTATAATTGTAATATATATTAACTGTATTTAATAAACCAAAAACTAATTAGTTTCCTTACCTGCGTAGTGACTTCTTTGTTCATCTGTCAGTCAGCTTCTTTTGTTGGGCTTGATATTATTTAACTTGTGTGGGGTGCTGTGAACTAAGATAAGTGAGGGGGAGGGGGAATTCTTTAACTAGCCTGCCTATTAGTGACCTTTTTGTTGCTGAATTTCATTGGCTAAATCTTTATTTGAAGGTTGGTATTTTGTACATTTCAAGACCAAGTAAGCACAACTAACTTTATCTATTAATCTGTTTCTTTTGTTGTTTTTTATATTATTTAACACTGAGAATAAGGTCTCACAAAAGTACATAGAGGGAAAAATTATGAGGAAAGCCATTGTTATATTTTTCAGGGTTCTAAAAGTGTCTGGTAATGGGTTCTAGGCACTCTTCTATTGCACATGGGCTGGAACCCTGCCCAGTCATCTGCCAGCCTGGCTTGACCCTCCCCAGATGGCTGGCCTGGGGGCGCTGCTAGAGGAGCGGCTGCTGCCTGCCTGCACATGCTCCTTCCACCTGCTCCTTCCATGTGCCTGCTTCTCAGCATAGTTTCCATAGTAGCCAATAAGGCCCATTTTCAGAGCCCCATATGCCCCAGCCACCTGGTGCATGCCACCCACGGCTCGCCTCCCCCCCCTCCCCAACCCCCCCAGGCCAGCTTGTGGAGCAGCCATGGCCATGGCTGCAGGCATGCAGCTCCTGGGTAGCTCCTGGGCCTCAAGGCACAATGAGCCCACATGCAGCCACATGTCATAAAAAATGGCTACATGTGTCAGTGCTGACATGTGTGTTATAGGTTCACCATCATGGCACTAGGGCAAGCAGAGATTATACTTTTTTGCTTATTCCCAGAAGACAGAAATTAGGAGCTATGGCTAAAGTTTCCAGGAGGCAATTTAAGGAAAAACATTCTGACAATTGGATTTATCCTATGTAGAATGAAAGAATTCCTCAGGTATTGTGTCCCCTTTTGAACAATGCTTGAATGACAGCTTGTTTTTAGGTATGTTGTTGAGTGGATTTTTGAACTAGATGACTTTGAGGTCCCTTTCAGCTCTGATATTTTTTATTCTACACCATAATGTGGATGTTCTTTGTTAGTAAAACTACTTCTACTATTTCTATTCAATTTTGACATTCTTGTTCCATTCTTTCTTTTTAAAGTTTTTTTTTAAACCCTTACTTTATGTCTTAGAATCAAGACTGAATCTTGGTTCCAAGGCAGATGAGTTGTAAGGACTTGGCAATTGGGGTTCAGTGACTTGCCCAGGGTTACACAGCTAGGGAGTATCTAAGTTCAAATTTGAACCTCGGACCTCCTGTCTCCAGGCCTGACTGTCTACTGAACTATAACTGCTCCTCTCATTCCATTCTTAAACTTTAATGATTACGTTTATGCAGATTACTTCCAAATCTTCCTTTCCAAAACTGATCTTCCTGGGTTCTGGATCCAAACCTCCAATTGTTTAGAATCTACACTTGCATGTCTCTGTGGTACCTCAAAACTCAATACATTTCTGAAACCCATCTTATTATCTTTTTTCCCTAAAGGTTGATAGTCTTGACTTTACATCCAATCTCCTATGTTTGAAACCTATTAACATTTTACATTTCTCCATCTCTGAGTATTGACAATTTCTGCCGATTATCTCTGAAATATCTTCGGTTTTTGCCTCTTTCTTCCCTATTTTTCCTGTTACTACCCTAGTACTGCTTCCACCCATTATTATCATCCATCTGGACAACAGGTATTGCCTCCTAACAGGACTTCTTTCCTCCCTATTTACTAGCATTTATTACACCTTAGTTTAATAAATAAAATGCCAAGTATTAGGTTAGATACTGTGTGCAAAGTCAAATGTGAAGCAAATACCTCATCTCTTGCTCTCCATATCAGTGCCATTCTTATCTCTTTTGTGCATAAATCTGGTCATGTCATTTATCTGCTTACAACATCGTAATAAATCTTTTGTCAATTAAAGTTCAAACTCCTTAGCTTGACTTGCCAGCATTATTTCATCTTCCACATACCCTTCACATATCTCTCAATTGATTTGATCTTCACTTTACCCTCTGACGTGGTTGTAATTTTTATCATCTTCATTTTGTAGCTAAGAAAACTGAACCTGAGGGAGGCTTAGTGACTTGCTCAGGACAGTATAACTAATAAGTATCTGATTAGGACCTGAACTTTCAGAACTTATTATCTTTGAGCCTAGAACTTATCACACTGTGAACAGCCAAGCTTTTCCAGATGATACTGTTTTCTTATATAATTAATTTGAAAATTGCAGATAAAACAAATTCCATTGTAATTATTATCATAAAAATTTTAAATTAATATAGCAAAAGGCTCCTTTTCAACAATCTGCCCCCAGTTTGTCTGTTATATAAGATTCTTTAAAAAATAGAACAAAGATAACTTTGTTTGAAAAAACTATTACTGATTCAAATGAATAATAAAACAGTCAAGTGCCTATGTGCCAGGGACTGTGCAAGGCTCTGGGGATACAAAGTTCAATGAAAGAATTTGCTTTCATGTACAATTTTGCTTTCAAGAAGCATGTACTGTATGTACTTTGTGATCCCTTTTCTTGTTGACATTTCCACCATTCTGGAAGTGCAACTTTTCCTTCCCTGTGTTGTTTAAGATATCCAGTTTGTTCACAAGTTCACTCAAGGAACATGGAAATGAAGCTTGAATCATCAAAAAGACAAAATCTTATAATTTATTTCACAATCAATACATGTAATCTCTGAGATATTGTTACTTTGAAAATAGTAATTGATGAATGAAACGTATCCATTTATATTCTTGGACTCCATGATTCTAGGGAGTCATTTCCACAAGTAGAATATGGTGGCAAGAGCAGTATTAGATTCAGGGAGCCCATATATCTTGCTTTCAAGAAGTATTTTATTTTGGGGCAAGATAATGTATACATATATAGGTATACACAGAAAATAGAAAATAAAATACTGTGTAAGTGCCAGGTAGTTGGGGAGAACAGACATCCACAGGTACAGAGGAATCAGGAAAGACTTCATGTAGAATGTTTTATTTGAACTAAATCTCAAAGGAAGTAAGGAATTCAGTGAGATATGAAGGACAGCAAATAGTACAGTCTAGACTCTAGAGATTAAAAATGGAGTGAAATGGAAATGAGGGGAGATATTTTTTGGGAAAGATACTGAATTCAATGGATATTCAATATATAAGATGTACTGTCGGCAGTAATGTAAGATTTAAATCTCAGGAGAGAGACTAGATCCAGGTATGTAATTTTGAGTCATCTACCTAGAGATGATAATTAAAACCATGAGAGTTGATAAGGTCACCAAGTAAGAGAAATGAGAAAAAAGAAAAGAGGATCCAAGTCAGATTCTTGAGGCATATTCTGATTTAGGGGATGTGATACAACTGATGATCCAGCCAAGGAGAAAAAGGAGGAATTGGGAAGACAGGAAGGAGAACCAGGGAAGGAGAGAATATCCAAGAGAAGAGAGTAGTGAGCAATATCAAATACAGCAGGGGCAGTGCAATCAGTTAATAAATATTTTATAAAGTTCTAACTGTGCCAGACAGGATGTGTGCTAAGCCTTGGGAATACAAATAAACAAGAGGAAGACTTCCTTCTAATAGTTCTCTATTCTAATAGGGAAAATAATCTCTAAAAGGAAGTTCAGGGGTTTAGGGAGAAGGCCATGATAGAGAAGTACAGAAGAGTGCAGCTTGGTGAGAAATGAAGAGGTACCCATCCTGGGCACTCTCCCCTCAGGGGAAGTTCTGGGAGGAGAACTCCAGTCAGAGGAAAGGGCTCCAAGGACAGTGGGCTCTATTTTTTAAGAATAAATGTTTATTGACTGATTGTGAAAATCGCCTAGATTAAGAGATAAAGGGACTTGCCTAGGACACACAGCAAGTATGGAATTAAACCCAGGTCTTCTTCATTCTGAGGACAGAAGTAACTTTATTTTAAATGATCAGTTCAGGCCTCTTGAGTCTCTGTGACTTCTAGCAGCTAAGCAAATTTCAAAAAGAGAATTCAGTAGCAAGACTTACTGTGGCCATTATAAAGTGGCCAATTTGTAGGTAAATTAGAATTAGCAGGGATTCAAGGTCATCTCTTCTAACCATTAATTTTACAGATGAAGAAACTGAGACCCAATAGAGGTTGAGGAACTTGTCTGAGCACATCAGGCTAGTAGGTACCATGTTAAGTAGTCTAATTCAGGTCCTCTGACATTCTTTCCATTATACTGCTCTCACCACTCTGCTTCATCTCCCAAGGAAGGACTTTTGCTTTCTAATAATTTCAGCAGGTTAATTAACTCTGTCAATGTCAGTGAATACTTCAGAAGTGAGAGTTCTGTGGCTAAAAGTAATGAGGAGGTTTCTGGGCCATGGTGAAAGTCTCAGATTTTTTTTTAGGGGGAAATGTAGTCTTATGTAACTGGCAGAATTTAGAGTTTGTCATTGGTTGATGCTCTATTTCTCTTCTATGAAAGGAAAAGATTGTAGAGAATATTGCCATTTAAGAAACAGAAGGAATTTGGGCCATGATTCCAAGAATAGAAATGGATATATTTCATTCATCTTTTACTATTTTCAGAATAACAGTCCCTCAGAGATTATGTGTTGATTTGTGAAATAAATTATAGGATCTTTGCACTTTTAATACTTCAAGTTTTATTTTCCATGCTTCTTGAAAGTGAATTTGTGGATGAACTGGAACTCATGGACAATACAAGGAAGGGAAGGTTATACTTCCAGGATAGAGGAAATGTCAAATATACTATAACAAGAAAAAAAGATTAGAAAGAAAACAAGAGATCTAGAATTAATAAGCATCAAATTCCTACTAGATGTTATATGTTAGAAATAAAAATACAAAGAAAAACATAATCTGTTTTTTTTTAAACCCTTACCTTCCATCTTAGAATCAATACTAGCAAGGACTAGGCAATGAGAGGGTTAAGTGACTTGCCCAGGGTCACACAGCTTAGAAGTGTCTAGGGCCATATTTGAACTCAGGACTTCTGTCTCCAGATCTGGCTCTCAATCCACTGAGCCACTTAGAGCCCTAATAATCCTTATTCCTAAGGAGTTTCTGTTGATTAGTTAAACACAATGACTACCATAAAATCTCTACTAGTTTTAGAGAAATAACATGAAGAGAAGATAAAGGGTAGACAGTTCGAATCTTAAGCTGAAAATAAAACCAGATTGAGATAATTTTTGTTTGCAAAGAGCTTCCATTCTACCTGGGAAGAGATCTGTGAGGTGGTTTGCCATGTATTCTGAACTTTCTAGAAGCTATGAACTATGAAACAGTCTCAAATACATACCCTATTCATTGGACATATAAAAGCTTCAATAAAGGACTTGAATCCAGGCTATCTAGAAAGTATTAATGGTCAAAGCCTGAGCATCAAGAATGTAGGGATGAAGGTGGTAGTTAATGCTGGAAATTATGGATACTATGAATCTGGAGTTCACAAAAAAAGTTTTTCAGTCTGTATTATAGTATCCAAATCATGCTAATGAAAGAATACTCTTTCACACATTAAATAGTGGATTTAGGATCAGGGATAGGTGCTGTACTTGTGTGATTTTATTGATATATGGATCTCTGGGAGGAAATTGTCTTTAACAGTGCAGGTTAGTGACTTCTCAAAAATTTATCAGGTGACTTGCCCAGTGTCACAACCAGCAGAAGTGTATGTGAGGAACTTAAATCTTGTTTTTGAGGTTTTTTCTTTATCCAGTACAACTAAACTACCTCTTGTTAATTAATAACTTGGATACAGCAATAGAATGAAGTAAATTTTTAATAGCCATTGTGAATACAGAACTGTGCCAAGGGACAGAAGTAGAAAGTTGGACTTTATCCTTTTTCAGTATAATTTAAAAAAAAAAACTTGACTTTTAATAGTAGTTGCATGTGAATGCTAACTTTGCTAGATTAACTAAGTGAACATGGAAATTTGACATTAGACAATTGCTAAAACTTTTTTAAAAGATGCCCAGAAGTAAAGAGAAATGAATAAAAGAGCATTTATTAAGAATTTACTGTCTACTTAGCACTGTGCTAAGGACTATAGAATACAAATAGAAAAAGCAAGATTTTGTGATTCAGGAAACTTGCATTCTTATTGGAGTAGATGCATATAAAAAAATTCAGCTTCAAGATAAATGAAAAGGTCTAAAAGTCATGTGTGTGTGTGTGTGTGTGTGTGTGTGTGTGTGTGTGTGTGTGTGTGTGTGTGTGTGTGTAAGGGGGCAGATGTCAAGATCTGGTGGTCCTTAGTTTATATCAGTAAGTCAGATGACAGTACCAGGGATCTAGAGGACAGATTAATGGTAAAACCTGAAGGACCTTAGGAAGAAGTAGTGAAGCAGATGGAAAGGTCATCCTTCATTTTATCAGATGGAATAGAATTAGTGATTCCTAGTTCATCTAAACTATATAAACAATCAAGGATATTGATGGGTATTGGGCAGTCTGGATCAGGGGAAAGAAATTAGCGGGAGGATAGAAAGTAGGGAAATGAAAACCCTGTGGATTCTGGGTTGTATTCAGTAGAATTTACCATAGAATTGGGATTGGTTCATATAGGTACAGAAAAGTGCAACTCAAATGTGCAACCCCAGCAGAACTTACATTGTTACATTATCCATATGGCATTTCCTAACTATTGATCCAACATTCAATGTTAGACTCTTCTCTTTCTTTATATCCTAATTTGGCCACTTAATTAGCTTGCATATGTTTAATTATCATGTTCTGATAGTGATTCATAGATCTATATGCCCAACCCTACCCAACCTATCCCCTGAGCCTATCAGCTCTAGAGACTTCTCAAATTCAAATGATCCTAAACTGAACACATTATATATTTTCCCCAAATCTTCCATCTCTCAAACTTTACTATTTTTAAGACACCATCATCTTTGCAATTTCTTAGGTTTGCAATGTCAACATTCTCCTTTATCCCTCATGTTCAGGTAGTTTTCAGATGCTACTCTCTGTATTTCTTGCATCCAGCCCATTCTCTACTCACAAAGTCAGAGCCTTACTTTGTTCCTTCTTGCCTAGATTGTTTCAGCAGCTTTCTGATTAGTCTCCCATACTGTCTCACTACTTCAGACTATTGTAAGCTGCCACCAACGTGATTTTCCTTAAGTGCTGACCTGACCTATGCAGTCACTTCCATTATATCCCTGTTGCCTCTAAAATGCAAACTCCACTGGTGAACTTTTAAAGCCCTTCATTACTCGGCCCCAGTCTATCTTTTTAGCCTCTTTGGACATTTCTTCCCCTTGGACACTCTGTGATCTAGCTAAACTGACCTCTCTATTCCTCACAAATGATACCCCATTTCACATCTTATTGCCTTTGTATTGGTCATTCCCACTATCTGGAATGTCTACCTCTTTACAGAATAGAGAATATTTCTTCAAGATGAACCTCAGACACCATTTTCTATATGAGTCCTTTCCTGATTTCCCCAAATGCTAGTGCTGGTACCCTCAAACTACACTGTAGGTAACTACTTGTATTTATTCTCTTTTCTTTTATTCTATATATTTATATCTATATATCTATTGCTTCGTTAGAATGTCAATTCCTTCTGAGTAACTATTTCATTTATTGTATTTGTATAAACAATGCTTAGCAAGTTGTATGAGCTTAATAAATGCCTTTTGATTGATTTGGGATCTAGGTTGATATTTTCTTGGGGAACCACCAGTCCCATTCCTTTATCTTCTCCCTATTAATTATCCTTGCTGTTTTCTACCTCTTCTAGATGCATTGCTTCTTTTACTATTGCCTCTTTTCCTGCTTCCTTGAGGTTTCTTCATCAACCAGAAGCTCTTACCCTTAGGGATGATAATGTCATTCACAGAATTTCAGTTAATTTTTTTCAAGAAGAAAACATTCCCAGCTCACAAATACCAAAGAACTCTTCTGCTAGGCTAATGAATGATTCAACTTTTTTTTTCAACAATTCAACAATATTACTCAGGTATCAGCTCATAATAGCTTGTTGTGAAAGGTGTCCACTTTCCAATCTCATCTAATTTGTTTAATGCCCTGATTTTTAGTATTTTTAGAAACTTTAGAACTTTGTCTTATCTGATGAAAGATATTAGGTTAAATCTAACTTTTGCCAAAATATTTTCTAGTTTCCTTCTGAGTCTTGATTACTTGCTAGTTTGTTGGTTTACTTCTATTTTTAAATCAATACCAAATCAATTATGATTAATTTTTTATCAGATGGTCTAAAATCTGATAATGCTAGATGCCCGGCAATGCAAACACACATAATTTGGCCTATGCTTCCTCTCAGTTTTTTCTTGTTAAAAATGCCTCTGTGATTTTATTGGGAAAAGCTTTTATGTTTTTCTGTTGAAAATAATGCTAGCTCTTGGTTTAAAATAGATAACTTATTATATTCTACAAATCTTCATTCATTCACATGCATTTTTAACCTACATAATACCTGTATTTTGTCAAAAGCCTTTTATGCATCTATTGACATTATGTGATTTTTATTTTCAATATTAATACGATCTATTATGATTATAATTTTCATTGTGTTGAATTCTGTTAAGTACTGCAACCTGTGCTAGGTGGTTCCTTTAAATTGTTTTTGGAAAGAATGCTCTTTTTCTAGTTGAAACTCTTTGATTGTCAGGATATGTGTCTTTGCTGCACATATATTTACATTTCCTCTAACAACGTTTAGAAGCTGATATTTTATATTTCCAAATATATTCCTTTTCCTTCCCCAACCACTGAGCCATAGTTGTAACAAAGAAGACAAATGAAAGAGGGGGAAAAAGCTGGTCAGGAAAAGCTTACTTAAAATAACATCCATTCCTTATTTATAGGACCTAGAATTAGTGTTTCACACTTTGGGGGTCCCCCATATCTGCAAAGGAGGGAAGGACATTTTCATTGTTCATTGGTATCAAATCTGGTCAGTATAATTATATAGCATTTCATTTCCAGCAAGAAATATCCAAGAAGCACAAAAGAAATACTCTGAAGGGATAAAGATTATAAAGTTTTGTTTTTAAATATTTTACATGCTGCTTAAGTAGGGCAAACTGCATCCTCTTTAAATGCCAAATTAAAGGCCCCCTTTTTTTGTGCCAGAGAAGCCTGAATTTTTTTTTCCTTTATGGTGTGTTTATAGTACTTTATTGTAAAATTTTGATTAAGTGTTCATTTCTGAGATGCTAAACATTTCCTTTGTTGTCTGCTGGCTTTTACATATTTTCTGTAACTTTTGCAAAACTTCCCCCAAATTCCTATTTAATTTCATATGCCAACTTGCTATATATCAAAACTGCAGTGAGGAAAGTTGCAATGTGGAAAGGTAGAACTGTATTCATTTTTGCTGAGTAAATTATTCTGGGCTGTATCCTTTGCGTTCCAGAGTATGATATTTCAAGCTTTCTGCTCCTTCATAGTAGTGGCTCCTAAATTGTTTTGATCCTGACTGGAAGTTTGCATTTGAAGATTTCTTTTAGGAGGTCACTTGGAGATGCTTTCTATTTCTACTTTGCCCTTTGATTCTAAGGAATCTAAGCAAATTTTTTGAAGTTCAACAACTTTTGGTTGTAGTATTCAGGGAGTTATATGAATCTTATATTTTTAAAAGAATTTTTCTTGCTTCATTTCTTCCAGGAATTCTAGATAAATTTATGTTCATGATATGTTTGCCTTTGAAGCTTTGCTTTTAGATGTTTGGAGTCATTTTCTTCCTCTAGGTTTGTGTCTTGAACATCCTAGTCGCAATAATAGCTTTTATGGTAAGATTCTCTTTTCTTTGCTTATTCTTTTAGCCCTAATTTTTTACTTCAGATGTAATGTTAGAACTGGGCTCAGCAGCATTTCTGAAGGGAAGATCTGGTCTAGTTCTCTTTCAGCTTTCTTGAAGTATTAAGTGTTGTGTTATTTAATGCTCTCAAAATTGTTTGATCCAGAGCAAAATCTGACATTGTTTTCTCATCTCAACTCTGCAAGTTTCTGACCTGAGTTGGGTTTGAGCAACATTAGACTGCTCTCAGCTGTAGTCTCTTTCAGCCAGCTGAGAAACTTGAATGATTCAGTGACAGAACGTGTAGACTTCCTTTAGTCTAAAATTGCTGCCCTGGTTCTTTCTCTGTGTTCTTGAACTTGGGCTAGAAGATGGAACTGACCTGCTCAGGTCATCAACTCAGGGATCTGAGTCACGCACCATTGCTGCTTCTGAACTTGTTCCTTTCTTGGTGCAGCCCAGGATTTGCTCTTGTTGAGGGAGGTTTCCCTCAATTCATTCTGGACCTGTGTCTCTGAAACTGAGTAGTAGATGACAAAGATTCCAGTTGACATTTGTCCCTGTGGAGGTGCTCAATATGGGTCTCTTGATGCCTTGATATGAATCTGGAGCCTCTGCTTGTCCTGGTGCATAGCCTCCCCTTATGCTAGAATGCTTAGTGCACAATCTTTCTCACCAGATCCTTTCCTGAGTGACCACAGACTAGTCTGTTATTCTTATGCCTAACTGGGCTGAACAAATGATTCACTGTGACTTTTTCTTGGATTTTCCCACAAGGATAGGTCTGGTACATTTTCTAGGCCTATTTTAGAGGAGTTGGGGAAGAGAGAACTTTCTGTACAACTTCCTAATACTCCTCATCTTAGCTCCAACTCCTCAATGTTGGCTTCATGTATAAAAGAAGACTTCCTCATGATTAGAAATGTCCAAAAACCAAATAGTTCTTCCACATTAGAGGTCTTCAAACAAAAGTTGGATCACTCAGTGGTCAAGAATTCAGCAACCTTTATTAAGTGCTAGGCACTGCCAAGCTCTGGGTTAACAAAGAAAGATGAAAGACAGCCCCTGTTGTCAGAGTTCAGTCTGATGGGGGAGGCAACATGCAAATCACAAACTATAGGCACTTGTCAAAACAAAGATGAATTGGAGACAGTAGACAAAAGGAAGACACTTAACAGCTTTAAGAGAAATTAGGAAAAATCTTTTCATAGAAATTACGTTTTTAGCTAGTACTTGAGAGAGGTGGGGATGAGGAATGGAGAGTATTCCAAGGGTAAAGTCAGTCTGTCTGAGAAGTGCCAAGTATAGAGATGCATTGTCTTGTGTGGAGGACAGCAAGGAGACCAGTGCCACTGGACAATGGAGTGGAAGGGGGAGAGTGGGTAAGAAAACTATAAAAGTCCAAGGGACGTGAAATACTTTGAATGCCAAAGAGAGGATTTTATATTTGATAATGAGAGACACTGATGTTGATAGAGTGTGCATGGTGGGTGGGTTGCTACATGGTCAAATCTACAATTTAGGAAGATGAGTTTGACTGTTGAATGGAGAATAGACTGGATTTGAAAATAACCAGAGGCAAGGAAACCAACCAGCGGACTCCAGAATTAGTGTGGGAATGGGGCGGTGCTAGTGTTGGAAGAGAAAAAGATGCACTATCATAGAATATAAGCTTCTTGAGGGCTAGAAGAGTTTAATTTTTGTTTTTGTTTCATCAACTGTTTAGCACCTTGCCTGGCACATGGTAGATATTTAAAAGATGATTTGCCATCTACCCTCTGTTCAAATTCCTCCAATGAAACAGAATCTACTGTCCCTAAGGCAACCAGTTCCACTTTGGGGTAGCTCTGATTTGTAGATAATTTTTCCTCGATTGTATCTTTTGTCACTTGATCTTAGGGCCAAACAGATACTACTCCCTGGGGAAAGAGCTTCCTCATCTTTGGCCAGCTTTAAATGTAGAGCAAAGGGGAATCAGAGCATACAACAGAAGGTTTTGTGAAGAATGTAGTAAAATTTCCAACTTTATTGGCTAGTAAAATGCAGTATATAGGGATGGACTTGCACAGAGTGAAATTTGTGAATAGGAAAGTGACAAATTCCAGACCAGCCTAGTTAATATAAAAATAGGGAGAGAGAATACAAGTTATGATTTTAAGATAATGGCATCTGAACTAGGAAGGAGATATGCTGTGACTCACTGTCAGCTATCCAGCTTGCTTCCACAATTCAAAAAAATGGGGAAAAGAAACCCTTTTAATGTCAGCAGAAAGGGTATTGGAAACAATACAAAAAACAGCTAAAAAAACAAAACTAAACTGAGTTTTGTTTGGAATCAATCAGGACCCAAGTACTGGGGTTGGTGCTAGGTATACTAATACCTATAATATACTAATACTAATAAAACAATCCCTATTCTTAAGGAGTTTACCTTCTGATGGTAGAGGCATGTTTAAGTAAATACAAAATAACATAAAGAGAATAAATACATGTAAGGTAGATAGGGAGAGTCTCTGGTCACTAGGATTGAGAAGTTATAGAAAGTGGTGTTTCAACTGTTGTCTTGAAGGAAGGGAGAGATTCAGTGATACTGAAGTGAGGAAAGAGTATATATTCCAGGTATGGACAGTCAGTACAAAGGCAGGGAGACAGAATGTCTAGTTTAGTTAGAGAAGATAAGGCTAAACTGGGTCCTAGAATGTGGAAGGAAGAAAAAAAAACATGGCAGGTACTTGTTAAAGGGGTTGACATCATAATCTTTATCTCTGAAACACCCATTCCATTACTCCCAAAATCCAAAATAGATTACCATAGGAGGTGGAATTGAAAGAACTGGTAATATTTTCATCCATTGGGCAGATCATATCTGATATACCATATTTAAGTCCCACATTAAAAAAAAAATTCTCACCTTGTGTCTTAGAATCAATGCTAAATATGAGTTCTAAGTCAGAAAAGCAGTAAGGACTAGACAATTGGGGTTAAGTGACTTGCCCAGGATCACACAGCTAAGAAGTATCTGGGGCTGGATTTGAACCTAGAGCCTCCCATCCCCCAGGCCTGGCTTTCTATGCACTGAGCTGCCTAGCTGCTCTTGTTAACCATATTTTTAAAGACATATTTGCAAACTGAAATCATATCCAGAAAAAGATGACCAGAGTTGGTCTCAAATGAAGTTTCAATTTCATGACAGATGAGGGACAAAAGGAACTAGGGTTGAAACTTTGTTAGCCTAGAT